>NC_086448.1:847680022-847867522 GCF_028390025.1 Pseudophryne corroboree
ACAGAGCGCACCAAGCGCGGCCCTGACCACACACATGTCCGTAGTACTGTCCTGTATACAGAGCGCACCAAGCGCGGCCCTGACCACACACATGTCCGTAGTACTGTCCTGTATACACAGAACGCACCAAGCGCAGCCCTGACCACACACATGTCCATAGTACTGTCCTGTATACACAGCGTACCAAGCTCAGCCCTGACCACACACATGTCCGTAGTACTGTCCTGTATACAGCGCGCACCAAGCGCAGCCCTGACCACACACATGTCCGTAGTACTGTCCTGTATACACAGCGCACCAAGCGCAGCCCTGACCACACACATGTCCGTAGTACTGTCCTGTATACAGAGCGCACCAAGCGCAGCCCTGACCACACACATGTCCGTAGTACTGTCCTGTATACAGAGCGCACCAAGCGCAGCCCTGACCACACACATGTCAGTAGTACTGTCCTGTATACAGAGCGCACCAAGCGCAGCCCTGACCACACACATGTCCATAGTACTGTCCTGTATACACAGCGCACCAAGCGCAGCCCTGACCACACACATGTCCGTAGTACTGTCCTGTATACAAAGCGCACCAAGCGCGGCCCTGACCACACACATGTCCGTAGTACTGTCCTGTATACACAGCGCACCAAGCGCAGCCCTGACCACACACATGTCCGTAGTACTGTCCTGTATACACAGCGCACCAAGCGCGGCCCTGACCACACACATGTCCGTAGTACTGTCCTGTATACAAAGCGCACCAAGCGCGGCCCTGACCACACACATGTCAGTAGTACTGTCCTGTATACACAGCGCACCAAGCGCAGCCCTGACCACACACATGTCCGTAGTACTATCCTGTATACACAGCGCACCAAGCGCAGCCCTGACCACACACATGTCCATAGTACTGTCCTGTATACACAGCGCACCAAGCGCAGCCCTGACCACACACATGTCCATAGTACTGTCCTGTATACAGAGTGCACCAAGCGCAGCCCTGACCACACACATGTCCATAGTACTGTCCTGTATACACAGCGCACCAAGCGCAGCCCTGACCACACACATGTCCATAGTACTGTCCTGTATACAGAGTGCACCAAGCGCAGCCCTGACCACACACATGTCCATAGTACTGTCCTGTATACACAGCGCACCAAGCGCTGCCCTGACCACACACATGTCCGTAGTACTGTCCTGTATACACAGAGCGCACCAAGCGCAGCCCTGACCACACACATGTCCATAGTACTGTCCTGTATACAGAGCGCACCAAGCGCAGCCCTGACCACACACATGTCCGTAGTACTGTCCTGTATACAGAGCGCACCAAGCGCGGCTCTGACCACACACATGTCCGTAGTACTGTCCTGTATACACAACGCACCAAGCGCAGCCCTGACCACACACATGTCCGTAGTACTGTCCTGTATACACAGCGCACCAAGCGCAGCCCTGACCACACACATGTCCGTAGTACTGTCCTGTATACAGAGCGCACCAAGCGCAGCCCTGACCACACACATGTCCGTAGTACTGTCCTGTATACACAGCGCACCAAGCGCAGCCCTGACCACACACATGTCCGTAGTACTGTCCTGTATACAGGCCCTCATTCCGAGTTGTTCGCTCGTTTTTTTTCATCGCATCGCAGTGAAAATCCGCTTAGTACGCATGCGCAATGTTCGCACTGCGACTGCGCCAAGTAACTTTACTATGAAGAAAGTATTTTTACTCACGGCTTTTTCTTCGCTCCGGCGATCGTAATGTGATTGACAGGAAATGGGTGTTACTGGGCGGAAACACGGCGTTTCAGGGGCGTGTGGCTGAAAACGCTACCGTTTCCGGAAAAAACGCAGGAGTGGCCGGAGAAACGGTGGGAGTGCCTGGGCGAACGCTGGGAGTGTTTGTGACGTCAACCAGGAACGACAAGCACTGAACTGATCGCACAGGCAGAGTAAGTCTGGAGCTACTCTGAAACTGCTAAGTAGTTAGTAATCGCAATATTGCGAATACATCGGTCGCAATTTTAAGAAGCTAAGATTCACTCCCAGTAGGCGTCGGCTTAGCGTGTGTAACTCTGCTAAATTCGCCTTGCGACCGATCAACTCGGAATGAGGGCCACAGAGCGCACCAAGCGCAGCCCTGACCACACACATGTCCGTAGTACTGTCCTGTATACACAGTGCACCAAACGCGGCCCTGACCACACACATGTCCGTAGTACTGTCCTGTATACAGAGCGCACCAAGCGCAGCCCTGACCACACACATGTCCATAGTACTGTCCTGTATACACAGCGCACCAAGCGCAGCCCTGACCACACACATGTCCGTAGTACTGTCCTGTATACAGAGCGCACCAAGCGCAGCCCTGACCACACACATGTCTGTAGTACTGTCCTGTATACACAGCGCACCAAGCGCAGCCCTGACCACACACATGTCCGTAGTACTGTCCTGTATACACAACGCACCAAGCGCAGCCCTGACCACACACATGTCCGTAGTACTGTCCTGTATACAGAGCGCACCAAGCGCAGCCCTGACCACACACATGTCCGTAGTACTGTCCTGTATACAGAGCGCACCAAGCGCAGCCCTGACCACACACATGTCCGTAGTACTGTCCTGTATACAGAGCGCACCAAGCGCAGCCCTGACCACACACATGTCCGTAGTACTGTCCTGTATACAGAGCGCACCAAGCGCAGCCCTGACCACACACATGTCCTTAGTACTGTCCTGTATACAGAGCGCACCAAGCGCAGCCCTGACCACACACATGTCCATAGTACTGTCCTGTATACACAGCGCACCAAGCGCAGCCCTGACCACACACATGTCCGTAGTACTGTCCTGTATACAGAGCGCACCAAGCGCAGCCCTGACCACACACATGTCCTTAGTACTGTCCTGTATACACAGCGCACCAAGCGCGGCCCTGACCACACACATGTCTGTAGTACTGTCCTGTATACACAGCGCACCAAGCGCAGCCCTGACCACACACATGTCCGTAGTACTGTCCTGTATACACAGCGCACCAAGCGCGGCCCTGACCACACACATGTCCGTAGTACTGTCCTGTATACACAGCGCACCAAGCGCGGCCCTGACCACACACATGTCCGTAGTACTTTCCTGTATACACAGCGCACCAAGCGCAGCCCTGACCACACACATGTCCATAGTACTGTCCTGTATACACAGCGCACCAAGCGCAGCCCTGACCACACACATGTCCGTAGTACTGTCCTGTATACACAGCGCACCAAGCGCAGCCCTGACCACACACATGTCCGTAGTACTGTCCTGTATACAGACCGCACCAAACGCAGCCCTGACCACACACATGTCCATAGTACTGTCCTGTACACAGAGCGCACCAAGCGCAGCCCTGACCACACACATGTCCATAGTACTGTCCTGTATACAGAGCGCACCAAGCGCAGCCCTGACCACACACATGTCCGTAGTACTGTCCTGTATACAGAGCGCACCAAGCGCGGCCCTTACCACACACATGTCCGTAGTACTGTCCTGTATACACAGCGCACCAAGCGCAGCCCTGACCACACACATGTCCATAGTACTGTCCTGTATACAGAGCGCACCAAGCGCTGCCCTGACCACACACATGTCCGTAGTACTGTCCTGTATACACAGCGCACCAAGCGCAGCCCTGACCACACACATGTCCATAGTACTGTCCTGTATACACAGCGCACCAAGCGCAGCCCTGACCACACACATGTCCGTAGTACTGTCCTGTATACAGAGCGCACCAAGCGCAGCCCTGACCACACATACGTCCGTAGTACTGTCCTGTATACAGAGCGCACCAAGCGCAGCCCTGACCACACACATGTCCGTAGTACTGTCCTGTATACACAGCGCACCAAGCGCAGCCCTGACCACACACATGTCCATAGTACTGTCCTGTATACACAGCGCACCAAGCGCAGCCCTGACCACACACATGTCCGTAGTACTGTCCTGTATACAGAGCGCACCAAGCGCAGCCCTGACCACACATATGTCCATAGTACTGTCCTGTATACACAGCGCACCAAGCGCAGCCCTGACCACACACATGTCCGTAGTACTGTCCTGTATACACAGCGCACCAAGCGCAGCCCTGACCACACACATGTCCGTAGTACTGTCCTGTATACAGAGTGCACCAAGCGCAGCCCTGACCACACACATGTCCGTAGTACTGTCCTGTATACACAGCGCACCAAGCGCAGCCCTGACCACACACATGTCCGTAGTACTGTCCTGTATACACAGCGCACCAAGCGCAGCCCTGACCACACACATGTCCGTAGTACTGTCCTGTATACACAGCGCACCAAGTGCAGTCCTGACCACACACCACACACATGTCCGTAGTACTGTCCTGTATACAGAGCGCACCAAGCGCGGCCCTGACCACACACATGTCAGTAGTACTGTCCTGTATACAGAGCGCACCAAGCGCAGCCCTGACCACACACATGTCCGTAGTACTGTCCTGTATACAGAGCGCACCAAGCGCGGCCCTGACCACACACATGTCCGTAGTACTGTCCTGTATACAGAGCGCACCAAGCGCAGCCCTGACCACACACATGTCCGTAGTACTGTCCTGTATACACAGAACGCACCAAGCGCAGCCCTGACCACACACATGTCCGTAGTACTGTCCTGTATACACAGCACACCAAGCGCAGCCCTGACCACACACATGTCCGTAGTACTGTCCTGTATACAGCGCGCACCAAGCGCAGCCCTGACCACACACATGTCCGTAGTACTGTCCTGTATACACAGCGCACCAAGCGCAGCCCTGACCACACACATGTCCGTAGTACTGTCCTGTATACAGAGCGCACCAAGCGCAGCCCTGACCACACACATGTCCGTAGTACTGTCCTGTATACAGAGCGCACCAAGCGCAGCCCTGACCACACACATGTCCGTAGTACTGTCCTGTATACACAGCGCACCAAGCGCAGCCCTGACCACACACATGTCCGTAGTACTGTCCTGTATACAGAGCGCACCAAGCGCAGCCCTGACCACACACATGTCCGTAGTACTGTCCTGTATACAGAGCGCACCAAGCGCTGCCCTGACCACACACATGTCAGTAGTACTGTCCTGTATACAGAGCGCACCAAGCGCAGCCCTGACCACACACATGTCAGTAGTACTGTCCTGTATACAGAGCGCACCAAGCGCAGCCCTGACCACACACATGTCCGTAGTACTGTCCTGTATACAGAGCGCACCAAGCGCAGCCCTGACCACACACATGTCCATAGTACTGTCCTGTATACAGAGCGCACCAAGCGCGGCCCTGACCACACACATGTCCGTAGTACTGTCCTGTATACACAACGCACCAAGCGCAGCCCTGACCACACACATGTCCGTAGTACTGTCCTGTATACACAGCGCACCAAGCGCAGCCCTGACCACACACATGTCCGTAGTACTGTCCAGTATACACAGCGCACCAAGCGCAGCCCTGACCACACACATGTCCGTAGTACTGTCCTGTATACAGAACGCACCAAGCGCAGCCCTGACCACACACATGTCCGTAGTACTGTCCTGTATACACAGCGCACCAAGCGCAGCCCTGACCACACACATGTCCGTAGTACTGTCCTGTATACAGAGCGCACAAAGCACAGCCCTGACCACACACATGTCCGTAGTACTGTCCTGTATACACAGCGCACCAAGCGCAGCCCTGACCACACACATGTCCATAGTACTGTCCTGTATACAGAGCACCAAGCGCAGCCCTGACCACACACATAGATAGCAGCGCTGTGTGTTATAAAGAATTCGGCAGTTATAATCATTAACTATGGTGGAGATAGGAACACGTGGAGCTGAATGGATTAGGTGAAAAAAGATAATAATTTATTAAAATACATGTAATGTATAGATAAAATTAATAACAAATGAAAATGATAAAATTGCAGCAGAACAGAATCACCATGGAGCTACCTTAATTACACTTATCCGTATTTCTTAATTTATGTGGACTTATTGTTGATATTGGAATTAGGTAAACTTTTTAGCACAGTCCTGATGGCTGCAATGCCACAGTATATTACCGCTGGAGGAGGGGGTTCTCTGGATAGCGTCCCTTTTAGTGGGTAGAACCAAAACACTCTTATATCCTCACCAGTGTGCGGAGTCCTCAATGCTGAGTAGTAGGGCTGTGTTACCAATTGGCAAGTTGTTCACCTGTTCCTTTTGGCGTAGTTCGTATAAGTCCACTAAAGATCCGGATATGGTAAGTGTAGCTCCCAGTTGATGAAGGTGATCCAGAATTCAAAACATCTGACGCGTTTCGCTGCAGAACCTGCAGCTTTCTCAAAGATGATCTAAACAGTGTGAGGGCTTCTATTTTTATACCCTAAGATGGCTGCTGATTGGCTCCACCTGTTAATCCATTCAGCTCCAAAAAAAGGTCAATCTCCTCCACATAATGCGTACAGAATATGTGTATAATTTAGTACAAGACAGACTCAATCAAACTATATGGTTTAATTCATAATATATCTAAAACTGAGAAATAAAACAATTTCATTCATATCAATTATTTCCAGGTTAATCTATTTCTTACTAATCACAGACTTCCTATGACTTCAGGATCTTAAATCCCTTCCGGGTCAAACCATACTGTTGCTTAGCAACCTCCATTTCAGGGACTTTTCTAAAGATCTCATTAGCACAGAGATCTAAAATTCATTTAACCATTGCTAGTTAATCAATTATCTCCCGCCTGTTAAGTAACCCCGGCTCTTATATAGAGAGTGAAGCCGATCATTTACGACGTATCTGTGTCCGTGTCTAATAAACAGACCTCGGGCACAGAACACGTCACTTCCGCGTACGGACCAAATCCCCGGTCCGTTACCTAGCAGCCATATAAACACGGCACATCCGTGTCTGTGTCTAATGAAGGCAGCCTGGCCGGACCATGTCACTTCCGCACACAGACCAACCACTCGATATGTAACCTGGCAACCATATAAACAATTGGTCGCCTGGTATTTTGAACTGTGATGTCTGCATAATTCTCCAGACTTGGCTCACAAAAACCGGGGCATGAGATATTTAAGATATAATTTCACTGGACAACCTTTATCATTTTAAATGTCTACAGTTTAATCTTTATGACTCTCACTGAGTACTATAATTCTACAGTATCCTACATTCATCCAGATCCCAACAGTAGATAATAATACTAATCAATTTTGATATATTCTCCTGGTAATTGAATATTCGACTCTCCCTTTTTTATATAAATATATTTTTGAGCTTTAGAGATCTCATCTTTTGATTTTTATTTTTAATTTTATTATTTATTTTTAATTTTTTGTTTTTTATTTTTTATTATTTTTTACTTTTTATTTATTATAAATATATTTATATTAATGGCCTTTATAGATCACACCCTTTGATTTTTTCTACCCTGATATATATAATATCTATTATATAAGTAGATTTATAGGTGGTCTATTGTTTTCGATATATATCATGGTAATGAAATCTTAATAGTACCCAAAGAATATATAATGGTCCCCATGTGGATCTAAAATTTATCTAGCTTTGTCTCCTAAATATCTTAATTGGGACTAAAAAAGAGGGGGGGGGGGGGTGGGAGGGTGGAGGGAGGAAAGGTTGATGGTGGGAATTGTGGGATATGAAAAATATTCCTTTAGGTTACAAGGCTGACTTAGAGATTACAGAACCAGAAAAAAAAAAAAAAAAAAAAACGGAGAAAACTTCTGATATTCTTTTTAGAGGAAGGATCTTCTATATTACCATATTAAGTTCCACTGATTCATTCAGCCCATCTGGAAATATGCTGTTCATTCTGAACATCCATAGGGTCTCTTGTTTACATAATTTTTTATATCTATCCCCTCCTCTTGATGTTTTTGGGATATGTTCTACCCCAATCAGTTTTAAACAGGCTGGATTCCCTTGATGGCAGTCACTATAGTGTTTAGATACACTATGAGTCTGAATTCTCTTTAAGATATTTCTGCGATGCTCTAGAAATCGAATTTTCAGAGAGCGGGTGGTTCGGCCTATATATTTTTTATCACAGCTACAAGTTAATAAATAGATCACATATGAGGTATCGCAATTAATAAATTGTCCGATCTCATGTGTTTTCTCGGGGTCCTCTAGTTGAATTTTGTGGATCTTATTTAGAATGAAATTGCAAGTAATGCACCTGTTTTTTCCACACTTATAGCAGCCCTTTGGTTTTTGTAACCAGGTGAGGCTCTCCATATCCCTGCTACCTGAATCTTTAATGGGTCTGAGGTGGCTTGGTGCCAATAGATTCTTCAGGGATAAGTTCTTTTTAAAAATAAACCGTGGGGTCTGTGGAAGGAAGGGGGAAAGGAAGGTATCCTGTCTAAGGATGTTGAAATTTTTCGAGACAATATTTCTAATTTCAGAATGACAGTTATTGAAGGTGGAAATAAATGCCACCTCATCTTGGTTAGGATTAGTTTTTTTGACCTTTTTACTGGGATCCAAAATCTGGTTCCTGTCTAATTTTCTAACTTCAGCTAATGCGTTTTTTAACAGTGGTTCAGGATATCCTCTTGAGACAAAAGAGTCGTACATTAGCTTAGCTTGAGTCTCAAATAAGTTTTGTTCCGAACAGTTCCTTCGGATTCGTAGGAACTGACTTTTTGGGATACTTCTTTTCCAAGGCATAAAATGTGCACTTTGAAAGTGTAGGTATGAGTCAGTACCCACTTCCTTTGTGAAGTTTGTGGTACATATTTTGGATTCCCTTATCTCCAGGGAGATATCAAGAAATGAGGTGAAGTGTGTGTGAAAAGTGTGAGTGAAAATCAAATTATATGTGTTTGAATTTAATTGATCCACAAAGGTCTGTGCTAAAGTGATATCCCCATCCCAAATAATAAAAAGGTCATCTATATAGCGGCCATAGAGAACCAGGTTCGCGCCAAAGCCACTGCCCCACACGAGTTTATCCTCGACCTCACCCATGTAGAGATTAGCGTAGCTTGGCGCAAACCTGGTTCCCATGGCCGTCCCCATCACCTGTAAATAATATGTGTCTAAAAACAAGAAATAATTGTGCTGTAGGATAAATGATATTGAATCTATTATAAAAGTTTGATGTTTTGCCGTGAGATCCCCATCATTAAACAGTCTATTGGCTATGGTCCGAATACCCAAATTATGTGGAATATTCGAATAAAGACTTTGGACATCAAGTGTGAGAAAAGCATATGAATCTCTCCACTTGATGTCCGTTAGCAGATTAAGAAAGTGTGTAGTGTCCTTTATATGTGACTTAAGTGATGACACCCGTGGTTGCAAAAATGAATCAACATAAAAAGAAAGATTGGACGTGAGGGAATCTATACCCGAAATAATAGGGCGTCCTGGTGGTGAAGTGAGGGACTTGTGTATTTTGGGAAGGTGATAATATGTTGGAACTGTGGGGTGTGTGCACATAAGGAATTGATATTCCTCCCTGGAGATAATCTCATCAGCCATTGCCCTGGTCAGAAGACTCCCAAGTTCTATCATAAAGGTTTTTGAGGGGTCATGAGGCAATATTTTGTAACATTCCTCATTATTTAGTTGCCTAAGGGCTTCCCTAATATAATCTGTTTTATCTTGTATTACCAAGCCCCCCCCTTTATCAGCCTGTTTGATAATTATTGAACTATCTTTAGTTAGCTTCTTAATGGCCTGAATTTCCCACTTATTCAAATTTTTCGGTTTTTTTGCCAATTTACAGGAATTAGTACATAGACTTTTTAGATCCCCTAGAGTGGTTTTATAGAACGAATCTATGCTTGAGCCCTTTGATTTAATGGGGTAAAATTCTGATCTTTTTTTAAATTTATTCCTTTCTTGTTTGATATCATAAAGTAAAATCTCTTTTTTGGGCGAATCATTGTCGCCCTCCTCCAGGAGATCTGTCAAAGCTTCCAAAGCGACTCTATCTTCTGTATCAAGGACTATAGGATGGGATTCATCCTTGTTCTTTTGGAGGGCAATTTTTGCAAAATACTTTTTTCTGCATAGTGTCCTTACAAACCGATTCAATTCTACGAATAGGGTGAAAATATTTGGTGGTGCAGAAGGGGAAAATTTTAGGCCTTTATTAAGTACTTGCAATTCATTATCGTTTAGTTTTTTAGAGGATAAATTGAACACTGTTTTTTGAGATGTAGTTTTTTTAGCTGCTTTTAATCTCTTTAGTACCTCCTTCCTTCCTCCTCTTCTTCCTCTATACTGACGTTTCTCCTTCTTTTTGGTGGTTCTGACTGCCAATCTCTGCCTTTGTCCTGCAATCTCCTTTTGCGTTGTTCTAAAAAAAGGGGTTGATCTTGTTGTGTTACGTTTTCTAAATGAGTTTTTGGTCTTGCCCCTGAATCTCTAATAGAGGATCTTGATTCCTCTTTCTCAGGGGACCTTCTTCTTGTCGGAGACTTCCTATAAGTACTCCTATATCGTGGAGACTGTCTGGTTCTAAAACGGGACTGTTCTCTGGGACTATCATACTGTTGGGATCTGAATGTAACTCTAGGATACCGCTGAAATTTTTCTATATTGGGATTAAGGGGTTTTCGATCTCTCCCTTGTTTGAAGCTCCTTACACTATCTGAGCTATAATCATCAATATCTCTTTGAAATTTTTTGCATTTTGTCTCTAAGATGGTTTGTTCAAATTTATTTACTCTCTCCGTAGTAGCTATATCTCTTTCTTTAAATTCGCTACTTTGACTAAAGGGTTCCAATTTTTGTTTCAAAGTTTCAATCTCTGTTTCAATAGACCTCAATTTGTTCGTTCTGAACTCTATCACTAGTTCCATAAGTTTTAGAGAACATTTATCTAACAGAGAGTTCCACCTGTCTTGGTACTCTCCGTTATCAGAAAAAATAGAGGGTTTTGAGAGCCTCAATCCCCTGGGAATAATTTTTTTATCAATATATTTTTGCATATTCATGGTATCTAGCCAATGTCTGACTTCAGATTTTAAGAGATCCTCTAGTTTCAGAAAATCCTCTCTTAGTTGGCTATCTTGATTATAAGATTTATTTTCCAAAGGGATCTCCCATTTGGAAAAATATGACTGTCTTCTATTGAGTCTGTCACTATAATTAGAAAAGCAGCCCATGCTGCCCGATTGGAGACTATGTGTGGAAGCAGAAATGGGAAAACTTTAACCGAAGTTAAAGAATCGGGCGCAAGTTGGGCTGGTGTTCTAATTGTAGCAGCTGCTATATAAACAGGTATAGTCAATCCTGTGAACACTGTAGACGATAGACAACAAACAAAGATAGCAGCGCTGTGTGTTATAAAGAATTCGGCAGTTATAATCATTAACTATGGTGGAGATAGGAACACGTGGAGCTGAATGGATTAGGTGAAAAAAGATAATAATTTATTAAAATACATGTAATGTATAGATAAAATTAATAACAAATGAAAATGATAAAATTGCAGCAGAACAGAATCACCATGGAGCTACCTTAATTACACTTATCCGTATTTCTTAATTTATGTGGACTTATTGTTGATATTGGAATTAGGTAAACTTTTTAGCACAGTCCTGATGGCTGCAATGCCACAGTATATTACCGCTGGAGGAGGGGGTTCTCTGGATAGCGTCCCTTTTAGTGGGTAGAACCAAAACACTCTTATATCCTCACCAGTGTGCGGAGTCCTCAATGCTGAGTAGTAGGGCTGTGTTACCAATTGGCAAGTTGTTCACCTGTTCCTTTTGGCGTAGTTCGTATAGGAAGGGAGGGATTTAAGATCCTGAAGTCATAGGAAGTCTGTGATTAGTAAGAAATAGATTAACCTGGAAATAATTGATATGAATGAAATTGTTTTATTTCTCAGTTTTAGATATATTATGAATTAAACCATATAGTTTGATTGAGTCTGTCTTGTACTAAATTATACACATATTCTGTACGCATTATGTGGAGGAGATTGACCTTTTTTTGGAGCTGAATGGATTAACAGGTGGAGCCAATCAGCAGCCATCTTAGGGTATAAAAATAGAAGCCCTCACACTGTTTAGATCATCTTTGAGAAAGCTGCAGGTTCTGCAGCGAAACGCGTCAGTTGTTTTGAATTCTGGATCACCTTCATCAACTGGGAGCTACACTTACCATATCCGGATCTTTAGTGGACTTATACGAACTACGCCAAAAGGAACAGGTGAACAACTTGCCAATTGGTAACACAGCCCTACTACTCAGCATTGAGGACTCCGCACACTGGTGAGGATATAAGAGTGTTTTGGTTCTACCCACTAAAAGGGACGCTATCCAGAGAACCCCCTCCTCCAGCGGTAATATACTGTGGCATTGCAGCCATCAGGACTGTGCTAAAAAGTTTACCTAATTCCAATATCAACAATAAGTCCACATAAATTAAGAAATACGGATAAGTGTAATTAAGGTAGCTCCATGGTGATTCTGTTCTGCTGCAATTTTATCATTTTCATTTGTTATTAATTTTATCTATACATTACATGTATTTTAATAAATTATTATCTTTTTTCACCTAATCCATTCAGCTCCACGTGTTCCTATCTCCACCATAGTTAATGATTATAACTGCCGAATTCTTTATAACACACAGCGCTGCTATCTTTGTTTGTTGTCTATCGTCTACAGTGTTCACAGGATTGACTATACCTGTTTATATAGCAGCTGCTACAATTAGAACACCAGCCCAACTTGCGCCCGATTCTTTAACTTTGGTTAAAGTTTTCCCATTTCTGCTTCCACACATAGTCTCCAATCGGGCAGCATGGGCTGCTTTTCTAATTATAGTGACAGACTCAATAGAAGACAGTCATATTTTTCCAAATGGGAGATCCCTTTGGAAAATAAATCTTATAATCAAGATAGCCAACTAAGAGAGGATTTTCTGAAACTAGAGGATCTCTTAAAATCTGAAGTCAGACATTGGCTAGATACCATGAATATGCAAAAATATATTGATAAAAAAATTATTCCCAGGGGATTGAGGCTCTCAAAACCCTCTATTTTTTCTGATAACGGAGAGTACCAAGACAGGTGGAACTCTCTGTTAGATAAATGTTCTCTAAAACTTATGGAACTAGTGATAGAGTTCAGAACGAACAAATTGAGGTCTATTGAAACAGAGATTGAAACTTTGAAACAAAAATTGGAACCCTTTAGTCAAAGTAGCGAATTTAAAGAAAGAGATATAGCTACTACGGAGAGAGTAAATAAATTTGAACAAACCATCTTAGAGACAAAACGCAAAAAATTTCAAAGAGATATTGATGATTATAGCTCAGATAGTGTAAGGAGCTTCAAACAAGGGAGAGATCGAAAACCCCTTAATCCCAATATAGAAAAATTTCAGCGGTATCCTAGAGTTACATTCAGATCCCAACAGTATGATAGTCCCAGAGAACAGTCCCGTTTTAGAACCAGACAGTCTCCACGATATAGGAGTACTTATAGGAAGTCTCCGACAAGAAGAAGGTCCCCTGAGAAAGAGGAATCAAGATCCTCTATTAGAGATTCAGGGGCAAGACCAAAAACTCATTTAGAAAACGTAACACAACAAGATCAACCCCTTTTTTTAGAACAACGCAAAAGGAGATTGCAGGACAAAGGCAGAGATTGGCAGTCAGAACCACCAAAAAGAAGGAGAAACGTCAGTATAGAGGAAGAAGAGGAGGAAGGAAGGAGGTACTAAAGAGATTAAAAGCAGCTAAAAAAACTACATCTCAAAAAACAGTGTTCAATTTATCCTCTAAAAAACTAAACGATAATGAATTGCAAGTACTTAATAAAGGCCTAAAATTTTCCCCTTCTGCACCACCAAATATTTTCACCCTATTCGTAGAATTGAATCGGTTTGTAAGGACACTATGCAGAAAAAAGTATTTTGCAAAAATTGCCCTCCAAAAGAACAAGGATGAATCCCATCCTATAGTCCTTGATACAGAAGATAGAGTCGCTTTGGAAGCTTTGACAGATCTCCTGGAGGAGGGCGACAATGATTCGCCCAAAAAAGAGATTTTACTTTATGATATCAAACAAGAAAGGAATAAATTTAAAAAAAGATCAGAATTTTACCCCATTAAATCAAAGGGCTCAAGCATAGATTCGTTCTATAAAACCACTCTAGGGGATCTAAAAAGTCTATGTACTAATTCCTGTAAATTGGCAAAAAAAACGAAAAATTTGAATAAGTGGGAAATTCAGGCCATTAAGAAGCTAACTAAAGATAGTTCAATAATTATCAAACAGGCTGATAAAGGGGGGGGCTTGGTAATACAAGATAAAACAGATTATATTAGGGAAGCCCTTAGGCAACTAAATAATGAGGAATGTTACAAAATATTGCCTCATGACCCCTCAAAAACCTTTATGATAGAACTTGGGAGTCTTCTGACCAGGGCAATGGCTGATGAGATTATCTCCAGGGAGGAATATCAATTCCTTATGTGCACACACCCCACAGTTCCAACATATTATCACCTTCCCAAAATACACAAGTCCCTCACTTCACCACCAGGACGCCCTATTATTTCGGGTATAGATTCCCTCACGTCCAATCTTTCTTTTTATGTTGATTCATTTTTGCAACCACGGGTGTCATCACTTAAGTCACATATAAAGGACACTACACACTTTCTTAATCTGCTAACGGACATCAAGTGGAGAGATTCATATGCTTTTCTCACACTTGATGTCCAAAGTCTTTATTCGAATATTCCACATAATTTGGGTATTCGGACCATAGCCAATAGACTGTTTAATGATGGGGATCTCACGGCAAAACATCAAACTTTTATAATAGATTCAATATCATTTATCCTACAGCACAATTATTTCTTGTTTTTAGACACATATTATTTACAGGTGATGGGGACGGCCATGGGAACCAGGTTTGCGCCAAGCTACGCTAATCTCTACATGGGTGAGGTCGAGGATAAACTCGTGTGGGGCAGTGGCTTTGGCGCGAACCTGGTTCTCTATGGCCGCTATATAGATGACCTTTTTATTATTTGGGATGGGGATATCACTTTAGCACAGACCTTTGTGGATCAATTAAATTCAAACACATATAATTTGATTTTCACTCACACTTTTCACACACACTTCACCTCATTTCTTGATATCTCCCTGGAGATAAGGGAATCCAAAATATGTACCACAAACTTCACAAAGGAAGTGGGTACTGACTCATACCTACACTTTCAAAGTGCACATTTTATGCCTTGGAAAAGAAGTATCCCAAAAAGTCAGTTCCTACGAATCCGAAGGAACTGTTCGGAACAAAACTTATTTGAGACTCAAGCTAAGCTAATGTACGACTCTTTTGTCTCAAGAGGATATCCTGAACCACTGTTAAAAAACGCATTAGCTGAAGTTAGAAAATTAGACAGGAACCAGATTTTGGATCCCAGTAAAAAGGTCAAAAAAACTAATCCTAACCAAGATGAGGTGGCATTTATTTCCACCTTCAATAACTGTCATTCTGAAATTAGAAATATTGTCTCGAAAAATTTCAACATCCTTAGACAGGATACCTTCCTTTCCCCCTTCCTTCCACAGACCCCACGGTTTATTTTTAAAAAGAACTTATCCCTGAAGAATCTATTGGCACCAAGCCACCTCAGACCCATTAAAGATTCAGGTAGCAGGGATATGGAGAGCCTCACCTGGTTACAAAAACCAAAGGGCTGCTATAAGTGTGGAAAAAACAGGTGCATTACTTGCAATTTCATTCTAAATAAGATCCACAAAATTCAACTAGAGGACCCCGAGAAAACACATGAGATCGGACAATTTATTAATTGCGATACCTCATATGTGATCTATTTATTAACTTGTAGCTGTGATAAAAAATATATAGGCCGAACCACCCGCTCTCTGAAAATTCGATTTCTAGAGCATCGCAGAAATATCTTAAAGAGAATTCAGACTCATAGTGTATCTAAACACTATAGTGACTGCCATCAAGGGAATCCAGCCTGTTTAAAACTGATTGGGGTAGAACATATCCCAAAAACATCAAGAGGAGGGGATAGATATAAAAAATTATGTAAACAAGAGACCCTATGGATGTTCAGAATGAACAGCATATTTCCAGATGGGCTGAATGAATCAGTGGAACTTAATATGGTAATATAGAAGATCCTTCCTCTAAAAAGAATATCAGAAGTTTTCTCCGGTTTTTTTTTTTTCTGGTTCTGTAATCTCTAAGTCAGCCTTGTAACCTAAAGGAATATTTTTCATATCCCACAATTCCCACCATCAACCTTTCCTCCCTCCACCCTCCCCCCCCCCCCCCCCCGCCCCTCTTTTTTAGTCCCAATTAAGATATTTAGGAGACAAAGCTAGATAAATTTTAGATCCACATGGGGACCATTATATATTCTTTGGGTACTATTAAGATTTCATTACCATGATATATATCGAAAACAATAGACCACCTATAAATCTACTTATATAATAGATATTATATATATCAGGGTAGAAAAAATCAAAGGGTGTGATCTATAAAGGCCATTAATATAAATATATTTATAATAAATAAAAAGTAAAAAATAATAAAAAATCAAAAATAAAAAACAAAAAATTAAAAATAAATAATAAATTTAAAAATAAAAATCAAAAGATGAGATCTCTAAAGCTCAAAAATATATTTATATAAAAAAGGGAGAGTCGAATATTCAATTACCAGGAGAATATATCAAAATTGATTAGTATTATTATCTACTGTTGGGATCTGGATGAATGTAGGATACTGTAGAATTATAGTACTCAGTGAGAGTCATAAAGATTAAACTGTAGACATTTAAAATGATAAAGGTTGTCCAGTGAAATTATATCTTAAATATCTCATGCCCCGGTTTTTGTGAGCCAAGTCTGGAGAATTATGCAGACATCACAGTTCAAAATACCAGGCGACCAATTGTTTATATGGTTGCCAGGTTACATATCGAGTGGTTGGTCTGTGTGCGGAAGTGACATGGTCCGGCCAGGCTGCCTTCATTAGACACAGACACGGATGTGCCGTGTTTATATGGCTGCTAGGTAACGGACCGTGGATTTGGTCCGTACGCGGAAGTGACGTGTTCTGTGCCCGAGGTCTGTTTATTAGACACGGACACAGATACGTCGTAAATGATCGGCTTCACTCTCTATATAAGTGCCGGGGTTACTTAACAGGCGGGAGATAATTGATTAACTAGCAATGGTTAAATGAATTTTAGCTCTCTGTGCTAAAGAGATCTTTAGAAAAGTCCCTGAAATGGAGGTTGCTAAGCAACAGTATGGTTTGACCCGGAAGGGATTTAAGATCCTGAAGTCATAGGAAGTCTGTGATTAGTAAGAAATAGATTAACCTGGAAATAATTGATATGAATGAAATTGTTTTATTTCTCAGTTTTAGATATATTATGAATTAAACCATATAGTTTGATTGAGTCTGTCTTGTACTAAATTATACACATATTCTGTACGCATTATGTGGAGGAGATTGACCTTTTTTTGGAGCTGAATGGATTAACAGGTGGAGCCAATCAGCAGCCATCTTAGGGTATAAAAATAGAAGCCCTCACACTGTTTAGATCATCTTTGAGAAAGCTACAGGTTCTGCAGCGAAACGCGTCAGTTGTTTTGAATTCTGGATCACCTTCATCAACTGGGAGCTACACTTACCATATCCGGATCTTTAGTGGACTTATACGAACTACGCCAAAAGGAACAGGTGAACAACTTGCCAATTGGTAACACAGCCCTACTACTCAGCATTGAGGACTCCGCACACTGGTGAGGATATAAGAGTGTTTTGGTTCTACCCACTAAAAGGGACGCTATCCAGAGAACCCCCTCCTCCAGCGGTAATATACTGTGGCATTGCAGCCATCAGGACTGTGCTAAAAAGTTTACCTAATTCCAATATCAACAATAAGTCCACATAAATTAAGAAATACGGATAAGTGTAATTAAGGTAGCTCCATGGTGATTCTGTTCTGCTGCAATTTTATCATTTTCATTTGTTATTAATTTTATCTATACATTACATGTATTTTAATAAATTATTATCTTTTTTCACCTAATCCATTCAGCTACACGTGTTCCTATCTCCACCATAGTTAATGATTATAACTGCCGAATTCTTTATAACACACAGCGCTGCTATCTTTGTTTGTTGTCTATCGTCTACAGTGTTCACAGGATTGACTATACCTGTTTATATAGCAGCTGCTACAATTAGAACACCAGCCCAACTTGCGCCCGATTCTTTAACTTCGGTTAAAGTTTTCCCATTTCTGACCACACACATGTCCATAGTACTGTCCTGTATACACAGAGCACCAAGCGCAGCCCTGACCACACACATGTCCGTAGTACTGTCCTGTATACACAGCGCACCAAGCGCAGCCCTGACCACACACATGTCCGTAGTACTGTCCTGTATACACAGCGCACCAAGCGCGGCCCTGACCACACACATGTCCGTAGTACTGTCCTGTATACACAGCGCACCAAGTGCAGCCCTGACCACACACATGTCCATAGTACTGTCCTGTATACAGAGCGCACCAAGCGCAGCCCTGACCACACACATGTCCGTAGTACTGTCCTGTATACACAGCGCACCAAGCGCAGCCCTGACCACACACATGTCCGTAGTACTGTCCTGTATACAGAGCGCACCAAGCGCGGCCCTGACCACACACATGTCCGTAGTACTGTCCTGTATACAAAGCGCACCAAGCGCAGCCCTGACCACACACATGTCCATAGTACTGTCCTGTATACATAGCGCACCAAGCGCAGCCCTGACCACACACATGTCCGTAGTACTGTCCTGTATACAGAGTGCACCAAGCGCAGCCCTGACCACACACATGTCCATAGTACTGTCCTGTATACAGAGCACACCAAGCGCAGCCCTGACCACACACATGTCCATAGTACTGTCCTGTATACAGACCGCACCAAGCGCAGCCCTGACCACACACATGTCCATAGTACTGTCCTGTATACAAAGCGCACCAAGCGCAGCCCTGACCACACACATGTCCGTAGTACTGTCCTGTATACAAAGCGCACCAAGCGCAGCCCTGACCACACACATGTCCGTAGTACTGTCCTGTATACAGAGCGCACCAAGCGCGGCCCTGACCACACACATGTCCGTAGTACTGTCCTGTATACAGAGCGCACCAAGCGCGGCCCTGACCACAGGCATGTCCATAGTACTGTCCTGTATACAGAGCGCACCAAGCGCAGCCCTGACCACACACATGTCCGTAGTACTATCCTGTATACACAGCGCACCAAGCGCAGCCCTGACCACACACATGTCCATAGTACTGTCCTGTATACACAGCGCACCAAGCGCGGCCCTGACCACACACATGTCCGTAGTACTGTCCTGTATACACAGCGCACCAAGCGCGGCCCTGACCACACACATGTCCGTAGTACTGTCCTGTATACACAGCGCACCAAGCGCAGCCCTGACCACACACATGTCCATAGTACTGTCCTGTATACACAGCGCACCAAGCGCAGCCCTGACCACACACATGTCCGTAGTACTGTCCTGTATACACAGCGCACCAAGCGCAGCCCTGACCACACACATGTCCGTAGTACTGTCCTGTATACAGAGCGCACCAAGCGCAGCCCTGACCACACACATGTCCATAGTACTGTCCGGTATACAGAGCGCACCAAGCGCGGCCCTGACCACACACATGTCCATAGTACTGTCCTGTATACACAGCGCACCAAGCGCAGCCCTGACCACACACATGTCCATAGTACTGTCCTGTATACACAGCGCACCAAGCGCAGCCCTGACCACACACATGTCCATAGTACTGTCCTGTATACACAGCGCACCAAGCGCAGCCCTGACCACACACATGTCCGTAGTACTGTCCTGTATACAGAGCGCACCAAGCGCAGGCCTGACCACACACATGTCCGTAGTACTGTCCTGTATACAGAGCGCACCAAGCGCAGTCCTGACCACACACATGTCCATAGTACTGTCCTGTATACAGAGCGCACCAAGCGCAGCCCTGACCACACACATGTCCGTAGTACTGTCCTGTATACACAGCGCACCAAGCGCGGCCCTGACCACACACACATGTCCGTAGTACTGTCCTGTATACACAGCGCACCAAGCGCAGCCCTGACAACACACATGTCCATAGTACTGTCCTGTATACAGAGCGCACCAAGCGCAGCCCTCACCACACACATGTCCGTAGTACTGTCCTGTATACAGAGCACCAAGCGCAGCCCTGACCACACACATGTCCATAGTACTGTCCTGTATACACAGAGCACCAAGCGCAGCCCTGACCACACACATGTCCATAGTACTGTCCTGTATACACAGCGCACCAAGCGCAGCCCTGACCACACACATGTCCATAGTACTGTCCTGTATACACAGCGCACCAAGCGCAGCCCTGACCACACACATGTCCATAGTACTGTCCTGTATACACAGCGCACCAAGCGCAGACCTGACCACACACATGTCCATAGTACTGTCCTGTATACAGAGCGCACCAAGCGCAGCCCTGACCACACACATGTCCATAGTACTGTCCTGTATACAGAGCGCACCAAGCGCAGCCCTGACCACACACATGTCCGTAGTACTGTCCTGTATACACAGCGCACCAAGCGCAGCCCTGACCACACACATGTCCATAGTACTGTCCTGTATACACAGCGCACCAAGCGCAGCCCTGACCACACACATGTCCATAGTACTGTCCTGTATACACAGCGCACCAAGCGCAGCCCTGACCACACACATGTCCGTAGTACTGTCCTGTATACAGAACGTACCAAGCGCAGCCCTGACCACACACATGTCCATAGTACTGTCCTGTATACAGAGCGCACCAAGCGCGGCCCTGACCACACACATGTCCGTAGTACTGTCCTGTATACACAGCGCACCAAGTGCAGCCCTGACCACACACATGTCCATAGTACTGTCCTGTATACAGAGCGCACCAAGCGCAGCCCTGACCACACACATGTCCGTAGTACTGTCCTGTATACACAGCGCACCAAGCGCAGCCCTGACCACACACATGTCCGTAGTACTGTCCTGTATACAGAGCGCACCAAGCGCGGCCCTGACCACACACATGTCCGTAGTACTGTCCTGTACACAGGGTGCACCAAGCGCGGCCCTGACCACACACATGTCCGTAGTACTGTCCTGTATACACAGCGCACCAAGCGCAGCCCTGACCACATACATGTCCGTAGTACTGTCCTGTATACACAGCGCACCAAGCGCGGCCCTGACCACACACATGTCCATAGTGCTGTCCTGTATACACAGCGCACCAAGCGCAGCCCTGACCACACACATGTCCGTAGTACTGTCCTGTACACAGAGCACCAAGCGCGGCCCTGACCACACACATGTCCATAGTACTGTCCTGTATACAGAGCGCACCAAGCGCAGCCCTGACCACACACATGTCCGTAGTACTGTCCTGTATACACAGCGCACCAAGCGCAGCCCTGACCACACACTTGTCCGTAGTACTGTCCTGTATACACAGCGCACCAAGCGCGGCCCTGACCACACACATGTCCATAGTGCTGTCCTGTATACACAGCGCACCAAGCGCAGCCCTGACCACACACATGTCCGTAGTACTGTCCTGTACACAGAGCACCAAGCGCGGCCCTGACCACACACATGTCCATAGTACTGTCCTGTATACAGAGCGCACCAAGCGCAGCCCTGACCACACACATGTCCGTAGTACTGTCCTGTATACACAGCGCACCAAGCGCAGCCCTGACCACACACATGTCCATAGTACTGTCCTGTATACACAGCGCACCAAGCGCGGCCCTGACCACACACATGTCCGTAGTACTGTCCTGTATACACAGCGCACCAAGCGCAGCCCTGACCACACACATGTCCATAGTACTGTCCTGTATACACAGCGCACCAAGCGCAGCCCTGACCACACACATGTCTGTAGTACTGTCCTGTATACAGAGCGCACCAAGCGCGGCCCTGACCACACACATGTCCGTAGTACTGTCCTGTATACACAGCGCACCAAGCACAGCCCTGACCACACACATGTCCATAGTACTGTCCTGTATACACAGCGCACCAAGCGCAGCCCTGACCACACACATGTCCGTAGTACTGTCCTGTATACAGAGCACACCAAGCGCAGCCCTGACCACACACATGTCCATAGTACTGTCCTGTATACAGAGCACACCAAGCGCAGCCCTGACCACACACATGTCCGTAGTACTGTCCTGTATACAGAGTGCACCAAGCGCGGCCCTGACCACACACATGTCCGTAGTACTGTCCTGTACACAGAGCACCAAGCGCGGCCCTGACCACACACATGTCCATAGTACTGTCCTGTATACAGACCGCACCAAGCGCAGCCCTGACCACACACATGTCCGTAGTACTGTCCTGTATACAGAGCGCACCAAGCGCGGCCCTGACCACACACATGTCCGTAGTACTGTCCTGTATACACAGCGCACCAAGCGCAGCCCTGACCACACACATGTCCATAGTACTGTCCTGTATACACAGCGCACCAAGCGCAGGCCTGACCACACACATGTCCGTAGTACTGTCCTGTATACAGAGCGCACCAAGCGCAGCCCTGACCACACACATGTCAGTAGTACTGTCCTGTATACAGAGCGCACCAAGCGCAGCCCTGACCACACACATGTCCGTAGTACTGTCCTGTATACAGAGCACACCAAGCGCAGCCCTGACCACACACATGTCCGTAGTACTGTCCTGTATACAGAGCGCACCAAGCGCAGCCCTGACCACACACATGTCCGTAGTACTGTCCTGTATACAGAGCGCACCAAGCGCGGCCCTGACCACACACATGTCCGTAGTACTGTCCTGTATACAGAGCGCACCAAGCGCGGCCCTGACCACACACATGTCCGTAGTACTGTCCTGTATACAGAGCGCACCAAGCGCGGCCCTGACCACACACATGTCCGTAGTACTGTCCTGTACACAGGGTGCACCAAGCGCAGCCCTGACCACACACATGTCCATAGTACTGTCCTGTATACACAGCGCACCAAGCGCAGCCCTGACCACACACATGTCCATAGTACTGTCCTGTATACACAGAGCACCAAGCGCAGCCCTGACCACACACATGTCCGTAGTACTGTCCTGTATACAGAGCGCACCAAGCGCAGCCCTGACCACACACATGTCCGTAGTACTGTCCTGTATACAGAGCGCACCAAGCGCGGCCCTGACCACACACATGTCCGTAGTACTGTCCTGTACACAGGGTGCACCAAGCGCGGCCCTGACCACACACATGTCCGTAGTACTGTCCTGTATACACAGCGCACCAAGCGCAGCCCTGACCACACACATGTCCGTAGTACTGTCCTGTATACACAGCGCACCAAGCGCGGCCCTGACCACACACATGTCCATAGTGCTGTCCTGTATACACAGCGCACCAAGCGCAGCCCTGACCACACACATGTCCGTAGTACTGTCCTGTACACAGAGCACCAAGCGCGGCCCTGACCACACACATGTCCATAGTACTGTCCTGTATACAGAGCGCACCAAGCGCAGCCCTGACCACACACATGTCCATAGTACTGTCCTGTATACAGACCGCACCAATCGGAGCCCTGACCACACACATGTCCGTAGTACTGTCCTGTATACACAGCGCACCAAGCGCAGCCCTGACCACACACATGTCCGTAGTACTGTCCTGTATACAGAGCGCACCAAGCGCAGACCTGACCACACACATGTCCGTAGTACTGTCCTGTATACACAACGCACCAAGGGCGGCCCTGACCACAAACTTGTCCGTAGTACTGTCCTGTATACAGAGCACACCAAGCGCAGCCCTGACCACACACATGTCCGTAGTACTGTCCTGTATACACAGCGCACCAAGCGCAGCCCTGACCACACACATGTCCATAGTACTGTCCTGTATACAGAGCGCACCAGGCGCGGCCCTGACCACACACATGTCCATAGTACTGTCCTGTATACAGAGAGCACCAAGCGCGGCCCTGACCACACACATGTCCGTAGTACTGTCCTGTATACACAGCGCACCAAGCGCGGCCCTGACCACACACATGTCCATAGTACTGTAGTGTATACAGAGCGCACCAAGCGCAGCCCTGACCACACACATGTCCATAGTACTGTCCTGTATACAGAGCGCACCAAGCGCAGCCCGACCACACACATGTCCGTAGTACTGTCCTGTATACACAGCGCACCAAGCGCTGCCCTGACCACACACATGTCCATAGTACTGTCCTGTATACAGAGCGCACCAAGCGCAGCCCTGACCACACACATGTCCGTAGTACTGTCCTGTATACACAGCGCACCAAGCGCAGCCCTGACCACACACATGTCCGTAGTACTGTCCTGTATACAGAGCGCACCAAGCGCTGCCCTGACCACACACATGTCCGTAGTACTGTCCTGTATACAGAGCGCACCAAGCGCTGCCCTGACCACACACATGTCCGTAGTACTGTCCTGTATACACAGCGCCCCAAGCGCAGCCCTGACCACACACATGTCCATAGTACTGTCCTGTATACAGAGCGCACCAAGCGCAGCCCTGACCACACACATGTCCATAGTACTGTCCTGTATACACAGCGCACCAAGCGCAGCCCTGACCACACACATGTCCGTAGTACTGTCCTGTATACAGAGCGCACCAAGCGCAGCCCTGACCACACACATGTCCGTAGTACTGTCCTGTATACAGAGCGCACCAAGCGCAGCCCTGATTACACACATGTCCATAGTACTGTCCTGTATACACAGCGCACCAAGCGCAGCCCTGACCACACACATGTCCATAGTACTGTCCTGTATACACAGCGCACCAAGCGCAGCCCTGACCACACACATGTCCATAGTACTGTCCTGTATACAGAGCACCAAGCGCAGCCCTGACCACACACATGTCCGTAGTACTGTCCTGTATACACAGCGCACCAAGCGCAGCCCTGACCACACACATGTCCGTAGTACTGTCCTGTATACACAGCGCACCAAGCGCAGCCCTGACCACACACATGTCCATAGTACTGTCCTGTATACACAGCGCACCAAGCGCAGCCCTGACCACACACATGTCCATAGTACTGTCCTGTATACAGAGCGCACCAAGCGCAGCCCTGACCACACACATGTCCGTAGTACTGTCCTGTATACACAGCGCACCAAGCGCAGCCCTGACCACACACATGTCCTTAGTACTGTCCTGTATACACAGCGCACCAAGCGCAGCCCTGACCACACACATGTCCGTAGTACTGTCCTGTATACAGAGCGCACCAAGCGCAGCCCTGACCACACACATGTCCGTAGTACTGTCCTGTATACAGAGCGCACCAAGCGCAGCCCTGACCACAAACTTGTCCGTAGTACTGTCCTGTATACAGAGCACACCAAGCGCAGCCCTGACCCCACACATGTCCGTAGTACTGTACTGTATACACAGCGCACCAGGCGCGGCCCTGACCACACACATGTCCATAGTACTGTCCTGTATACACAGCGCACCAAGCGCGGCCCTGACCACACACATGTCCATAGTCCTGTAGTGTATACAGAGCGCACCAAGCGCAGCCCTGACCACACACATGTCCATAGTAGTACTGTCCTGTATACAGAGCGCACCAAGCGCAGCCCTGACCACACACATGTCCATAGTACTGTCCTGTATACAGAGCGCACCAAGCGCAGCCCTGACCACACACATGTCAGTAGTACTGTCCTGTATACAGAGCGCACCAAGCGCTGCCCTGACCACACACATGTCCGTAGTACTGTCCTGTATACAGAGCGCACCAAGCGCAGCCCTGACCACACACATGTCCATAGTACTGTCCTGTATACACAGCGCACCAAGCGCAGCCCTGACCACACACATGTCCGTAGTACTGTCCTGTATACAGAGCGCACCAAGCGCAGCCCTGACCACACACATGTCCATAGTACTGTCCTGTATACAGAGCGCACCAAGCGCAGCCCTGACCACACACATGTCCATAGTAGTACTGTCCTGTATACAGAGCGCACCAAGTGCAGCCCTGACCACACACATGTCCGTAGTACTGTCCTGTATACAGAGCGCACCAAGCGCTGCCCTGACAACACACATGTCCATAGTACTGTCCTGTATACAGAGCACACCAAGCGCAGGCCTGACCACACACATGTCCGTAGTACTGTCCTGTATACAGAGCGCACCAAGCGCGGCCCTGACCACACACATGTCCGTAGTACTGTCCTGTACACAGAGCACCAAGCGCGGCCCTGACCACACACATGTCCATAGTACTGTCCTGTATACAGACCGCACCAAGCGCAGCCCTGACCACACACATGTCCGTAGTACTGTCCTGTATACAGAGCGCACCAAGCGCGGCCCTGACCACACACATGTCCATAGTACTGTCCTGTATACAGAGCGCACCAAGCGCAGCCCTGACCACACACATGTCCGTAGTACTGTCCTGTATACACAGCGCACCAAGCGCAGCCCTGACCACACACATGTCCGTAGTACTGTCCTGTATACAGAGCGCACCAAGCGCGGCCCTGACCACACACATGTCCGTAGTACTGTCCTGTACACAGGGTGCACCAAGCGCGGCCCTGACCACACACACGTCCGTAGTACTGTCCTGTATACACAGCGCACCAAGCGCAGCCCTGACCACACACATGTCCGTAGTACTGTCCTGTATACAGAGCGCACCAAGCGCAGCCCTGACCACACACATGTCCGTAGTACTGTCCTGTATACAGAGCGCACCAAGCGCAGCCCTGACCACAAACTTGTCCGTAGTACTGTCCTGTATACAGAGCACACCAAGCGCATCCCTGACCCCACACATGTCCGTAGTACTGTACTGTATACACAGCGCACCAGGCGCGGCCCTGACCACACACATGTCCATAGTACTGTCCTGTATACACAGCGCACCAAGCGCGGCCCTGACCACACACATGTCCATAGTCCTGTAGTGTATACAGAGCGCACCAAGCGCAGCCCTGACCACACACATGTCCATAGTAGTACTGTCCTGTATACAGAGCGCACCAAGCGCAGCCCTGACCACACACATGTCCATAGTACTGTCCTGTATACAGAGCGCACCAAGCGCGGCCCTGACCACACACATGTCCATAGTGCTGTCCTGTATACACAGCGCACCAAGCGCAGCCCTGACCACACACATGTCCGTAGTACTGTCCTGTACACAGAGCACCAAGCGCGGCCCTGACCACACACATGTCCATAGTACTGTCCTGTATACACAGCGCACCAAGCGCAGCCCTGACCACACACATGTCCATAGTACTGTCCTGTATACACAGCGCACCAAGCGCAGACCTGACCACACACATGTCCATAGTACTGTCCTGTATACAGAGCGCACCAAGCGCAGCCCTGACCACACACATGTCCATAGTACTGTCCTGTATACAGAGCGCACCAAGCGCAGCCCTGACCACACACATGTCCGTAGTACTGTCCTGTATACACAGCGCACCAAGCGCAGCCCTGACCACACACATGTCCATAGTACTGTCCTGTATACACAGCGCACCAAGCGCAGCCCTGACCACACACATGTCCATAGTACTGTCCTGTATACACAGCGCACCAAGCGCAGCCCTGACCACACACATGTCCGTAGTACTGTCCTGTATACAGAACGTACCAAGCGCAGCCCTGACCACACACATGTCCATAGTACTGTCCTGTATACAGAGCGCACCAAGCGCGGCCCTGACCACACACATGTCCGTAGTACTGTCCTGTATACACAGCGCACCAAGTGCAGCCCTGACCACACACATGTCCATAGTACTGTCCTGTATACAGAGCGCACCAAGCGCAGCCCTGACCACACACATGTCCGTAGTACTGTCCTGTATACACAGCGCACCAAGCGCAGCCCTGACCACACACATGTCCGTAGTACTGTCCTGTATACAGAGCGCACCAAGCGCGGCCCTGACCACACACATGTCCGTAGTACTGTCCTGTACACAGGGTGCACCAAGCGCGGCCCTGACCACACACATGTCCGTAGTACTGTCCTGTATACACAGCGCACCAAGCGCAGCCCTGACCACATACATGTCCGTAGTACTGTCCTGTATACACAGCGCACCAAGCGCGGCCCTGACCACACACATGTCCATAGTGCTGTCCTGTATACACAGCGCACCAAGCGCAGCCCTGACCACACACATGTCCGTAGTACTGTCCTGTACACAGAGCACCAAGCGCGGCCCTGACCACACACATGTCCATAGTACTGTCCTGTATACAGAGCGCACCAAGCGCAGCCCTGACCACACACATGTCCGTAGTACTGTCCTGTATACACAGCGCACCAAGCGCAGCCCTGACCACACACTTGTCCGTAGTACTGTCCTGTATACACAGCGCACCAAGCGCGGCCCTGACCACACACATGTCCATAGTGCTGTCCTGTATACACAGCGCACCAAGCGCAGCCCTGACCACACACATGTCCGTAGTACTGTCCTGTACACAGAGCACCAAGCGCGGCCCTGACCACACACATGTCCATAGTACTGTCCTGTATACAGAGCGCACCAAGCGCAGCCCTGACCACACACATGTCCGTAGTACTGTCCTGTATACACAGCGCACCCAGCGCAGCCCTGACCACACACATGTCCATAGTACTGTCCTGTATACACAGCGCACCAAGCGCGGCCCTGACCACACACATGTCCGTAGTACTGTCCTGTATACACAGCGCACCAAGCGCAGCCCTGACCACACACATGTCCATAGTACTGTCCTGTATACACAGCGCACCAAGCGCAGCCCTGACCACACACATGTCTGTAGTACTGTCCTGTATACAGAGCGCACCAAGCGCAGCCCTGACCACACACATGTCCATAGTACTGTCCTGTATACACAGCGCACCAAGCGCAGCCCTGACCACACACATGTCCATAGTACTGTCCTGTATACACAGCGCACCAAGCGCAGCCCTGACCACACACATGTCCGTAGTACTGTCCTGTATACACAGCGCACCAAGCACAGCCCTGACCACACACATGTCCATAGTACTGTCCTGTATACACAGCGCACCAAGCGCAGCCCTGACCACACACATGTCCGTAGTACTGTCCTGTATACAGAGCACACCAAGCGCAGCCCTGACCACACACATGTCCATAGTACTGTCCTGTATACAGAGCACACCAAGCGCAGCCCTGACCACACACATGTCCGTAGTACTGTCCTGTATACAGAGTGCACCAAGCGCGGCCCTGACCACACACATGTCCGTAGTACTGTCCTGTACACAGAGCACCAAGCGCGGCCCTGACCACACACATGTCCATAGTACTGTCCTGTATACAGACCGCACCAAGCGCAGCCCTGACCACACACATGTCCGTAGTACTGTCCTGTATACAGAGCGCACCAAGCGCGGCCCTGACCACACACATGTCCGTAGTACTGTCCTGTATACACAGCGCACCAAGCGCAGCCCTGACCACACACATGTCCATAGTACTGTCCTGTATACACAGCGCACCAAGCGCAGGCCTGACCACACACATGTCCGTAGTACTGTCCTGTATACAGAGCGCACCAAGCGCAGCCCTGACCACACACATGTCAGTAGTACTGTCCTGTATACAGAGCGCACCAAGCGCAGCCCTGACCACACACATGTCCGTAGTACTGTCCTGTATACAGAGCACACCAAGCGCAGCCCTGACCACACACATGTCCGTAGTACTGTCCTGTATACAGAGCGCACCAAGCGCAGCCCTGACCACACACATGTCCGTAGTACTGTCCTGTATACACAGCGCACCAAGCGCAGCCCTGACCACACACATGTCAGTAGTACTGTCCTGTATACAGAGCGCACCAAGCGCAGCCCTGACCACACACATGTCCGTAGTACTGTCCTGTATACACAGCGCACCAAGCGCAGCCCTGACCACACACATGTCCGTAGTACTGTCCTGTATACAGAGCGCACCAAGCGCGGCCCTGACCACACACATGTCCGTAGTACTGTCCTGTATACAGAGCGCACCAAGCGCGGCCCTGACCACACACATGTCCGTAGTACTGTCCTGTATACAGAGCGCACCAAGCGCGGCCCTGACCACACACATGTCCGTAGTACTGTCCTGTACACAGGGTGCACCAAGCGCAGCCCTGACCACACACATGTCCATAGTACTGTCCTGTATACACAGCGCACCAAGCGCAGCCCTGACCACACACATGTCCATAGTACTGTCCTGTATACACAGAGCACCAAGCGCAGCCCTGACCACACACATGTCCGTAGTACTGTCCTGTATACAGAGCGCACCAAGCGCAGCCCTGACCACACACATGTCCGTAGTACTGTCCTGTATACACAACGCACCAAGCGCAGCCCTGACCACACACATGTCCGTAGTACTGTCCTGTATACAGAGCGCACCAAGCGCAGACCTGACCACACACATGTCCGTAGTACTGTCCTGTATACACAACGCACCAAGGGCGGCCCTGACCACAAACTTGTCCGTAGTACTGTCCTGTATACAGAGCACACCAAGCGCAGCCCTGACCACACACATGTCCGTAGTACTGTCCTGTATACACAGCGCACCAAGCGCAGCCCTGACCACACACATGTCCATAGTACTGTCCTGTATACAGAGCGCACCAGGCGCGGCCCTGACCACACACATGTCCATAGTACTGTCCTGTATACAGAGAGCACCAAGCGCGGCCCTGACCACACACATGTCCGTAGTACTGTCCTGTATACACAGCGCACCAGGCGCTGCCCTGACCACACACATGTACGTAGTACTGTCCTGTACACAGAGCGCACCAAGCGCGGCCCTGACCACACACATGTCCATAGTACTGTAGTGTATACAGAGCGCACCAAGCGCAGCCCTGACCACACACATGTCCATAGTACTGTCCTGTATACAGAGCGCACCAAGCGCAGCCCTGACCACACACATGTCCGTAGTACTGTCCTGTATACACAGCGCACCAAGCGCTGCCCTGACCACACACATGTCCGTAGTACTGTCCTGTATACAGAGCGCACCAAGCGCAGCCCTGATTACACACATGTCCATAGTACTGTCCTGTATACACAGCGCACCAAGCGCAGCCCTGACCACACACATGTCCATAGTACTGTCCTGTATACACAGCGCACCAAGCGCAGCCCTGACCACACACATGTCCATAGTACTGTCCTGTATACAGAGCACCAAGCGCAGCCCTGACCACACACATGTCCATAGTACTGTCCTGTATACACAGCGCACCAAGCGCAGCCCTGACCACACACATGTCCATAGTACTGTCCCGTATACAGAGCGCACCAAGCGCGGCCCTGACCACACACATGTCCGTAGTACTGTCCTGTATACAGAGCGCACCAAGCGCTGCCCTGACCACACACATGTCCGTAGTACTGTCCTGTATACAGAGCGCACCAAGCGCAGCCCTGACCACACACATGTCCATAGTACTGTCCTGTATACACAGCGCACCAAGCGCAGCCCTGACCACACACATGTCCGTAGTACTGTCCTGTATACAGAGCGCACCAAGCGCAGCCCTGACCACACACATGTCCATAGTACTGTCCTGTATACAGAGCACACCAAGCGCAGGCCTGACCACACACATGTCCGTAGTACTGTCCTGTATACAGAGCGCACCAAGCGCGGCCCTGACCACACACATGTCCGTAGTACTGTCCTGTATACAGAGCGCACCAAGCGCAGCCCTGATTACACACATGTCCATAGTACTGTCCTGTATACACAGCGCACCAAGCGCAGCCCTGACCACACACATGTCCATAGTACTGTCCTGTATACACAGCGCACCAAGCGCAGCCCTGACCACACACATGTCCATAGTACTGTCCTGTATACAGAGCACCAAGCGCAGCCCTGACCACACACATGTCCATAGTACTGTCCTGTATACACAGCGCACCAAGCGCAGCCCTGACCACACACATGTCCATAGTACTGTCCTGTATACAGAGCGCACCAAGCGCAGCCCTGACCACACACATGTCCGTAGTACTGTCCTGTATACAGAGCGCACCAAGCGCTGCCCTGACCACACACATGTCCGTAGTACTGTCCTGTATACAGAGCGCACCAAGCGCAGCCCTGACCACACACATGTCCATAGTACTGTCCTGTATACACAGCGCACCAAGCGCAGCCCTGACCACACACATGTCCGTAGTACTGTCCTGTATACAGAGCGCACCAAGCGCAGCCCTGACCACACACATGTCCATAGTACTGTCCTGTATACAGAGCGCACCAAGCGCAGCCCTGACCACACACATGTCCATAGTAGTACTGTCCTGTATACAGAGCGCACCAAGCGCAGCCCTGACCACACACATGTACGTAGTACTGTCCTGTATACAGAGCGCACCAAGCGCTGCCCTGACCACACACATGTCCATAGTACTGTCCTGTATACAGAGCGCACCAAGCGCAGCCCTGACCACACACATGTCCGTAGTACTGTCCCGTATACAGAGCGCACTAAGCGCGGCCCTGACCACACACATGTCCGTAGTACTGTCCTGTATACAGAGCGCACCAAGCGCTGCCCTGACCACACACATGTCCGTAGTACTGTCCTGTATACAGAGCGCACCAAGCGCAGCCCTGACCACACACATGTCCATAGTACTGTCCTGTATACACAGCGCACCAAGCGCAGCCCTGACCACACACATGTCCGTAGTACTGTCCTGTATACACAGCGCACCAAGCGCAGCCCTGACCACACACATGTCCGTAGTACTGTCCTGTATACAGAGCGCACCAAGCGCAGCCCTGACCACACACATGTCCGTAGTACTGTCCTGTATACAGAGCGCACCAAGCGCAGCCCTGACCACACACATGTCCATAGTACTGTCCTGTATACAGAGTGCACCAAGCGCAGCCCTGACCACACACATGTCCGTAGTACTGTCCTGTATACAGAGCGCACCAAGCGCGGCCCTGACCACACACATGTCCATAGTACTGTCCTGTATACAGAGCGCACCAAGCGCAGCCCTGACCACACACATGTCCGTAGTACTGTCCTGTATACAGAGCGCACCAAGCGCAGCCCTGACCACACACATGTCCATAGTACTGTCCTGTATACAGAGTGCACCAAGCGCAGCCCTGACCACACACATGTCCGTAGTACTGTCCTGTATACAGAGCGCACCAAGCGCGGCCCTGACCACACACATGTCCATAGTACTGTCCTGTATACAGAGCACACCAAGCGCAGCCCTGACCACACACATGTCCATAGTACTGTCCTGTATACAGAGCGCACCAAGCGCGGCCCTGACCACACACATGTCCATAGTACTGTCCTGTATACAGAGCGCACCAAGCGCAGCCCTGACCACACACATGTCCGTAGTACTGTCCTGTATACAGAGCGCACCAAGCGCAGCCCTGACCACACACATGTCCGTAGTACTGTCCTGTATACAGAGCGCACCAAGCGCAGCCCTGACCACACACATGTCCGTAGTACTGTCCTGTATACAGAGCGCACCAATCGCAGCCCTGACCACACACATGTCCGTAGTACTGTCCTGTATACACAACGCACCAAGCGCAGCCCTGACCACACACATGTCCGTAGTACTGTCCTGTATTCAGAGCGCACCAAGCGCAGACCTGACCACACACATGTCCGTAGTACTGTCCTGTATACACAGCGCACCAAGCGCAGCCCTGACCACACACATGTCCATAGTACTGTCCTGTATACAGAGCACACCAAGCGCAGCCCTGACCACACACATGTCCATAGTACTGTCCTGTATACAGAGAGCACCAAGCGCAGCCCTGACCACACACATGTCCGTAGTACTGTCCTGTATACAGAGCGCACCAAGCGCAGCCCTGACCACACACATGTCCATAGTCCTGTAGTGTATACAGAGCGCACCAAGCGCAGCCCTGACCACACACATGTCCATAGTAGTACTGTCCTGTATACAGAGCGCACCAAGCGCAGCCCTGACCACACACATGTCCATAGTACTGTCCTGTATACAGAGCGCACCAAGCGCAGCCCTGACCACACACATGTCCGTAGTACTGTCCTGTATACAGAGCGCACCAAGCGCTGCCCTGACCACACACATGTCCGTAGTACTGTCCTGTATACAGAGCGCACCAAGCGCAGCCCTGACCACACACATGTCCATAGTACTGTCCTGTATACAGAGCGCACCAAGCGCAGCCCTGACCACACACATGTCCGTAGTACTGTCCTGTATACACAGCGCACCAAGCGCAGCCCTGACCACACACATGTCCGTAGTACTGTCCTGTATACAGAGCGCACCAAGCGCAGCCCTGACCACACACATGTCCGTAGTACTGTCCTGTATACAGAGCGCACCAAGCGCAGCCCTGACCACACACATGTCCATAGTACTGTCCTGTATACAGAGTGCACCAAGCGCAGCCCTGACCACACACATGTCCGTAGTACTGTCCTGTATACAGAGCGCACCAAGCGCGGCCCTGACCACACACATGTCCATAGTACTGTCCTGTATACAGAGCACACCAAGCGCAGCCCTGACCACACACATGTCCATAGTACTGTCCTGTATACAGAGCGCACCAAGCGCGGCCCTGACCACACACATGTCCATAGTACTGTCCTGTATACAGAGCGCACCAAGCGCAGCCCTGACCACACACATGTCCGTAGTACTGTCCTGTATACAGAGCGCACCAAGCGCAGCCCTGACCACACACATGTCCATAGTACTGTCCTGTATACAGAGCGCACCAAGCGCAGCCCTGACCACACACATGTCCGTAGTACTGTCCTGTATACAGAGCGCACCAATCGCAGCCCTGACCACACACATGTCCGTAGTACTGTCCTGTATTCAGAGCGCACCAAGCGCAGACCTGACCACACACATGTCCGTAGTACTGTCCTGTATACACAGCGCACCAAGCGCAGCCCTGACCACACACATGTCCATAGTACTGTCCTGTATACAGAGCACACCAAGCGCAGCCCTGACCACACACATGTCCATAGTACTGTCCTGTATACAGAGAGCACCAAGCGCAGCCCTGACCACACACATGTCCGTAGTACTGTCCCGTATACAGAGTGCACTAAGCGCGGCCCTGACCACACACATGTCCGTAGTACTGTCCTGTATACAGAGCGCACCAAGTGCTGCCCTGACCACACACATGTCCGTAGTACTGTCCTGTATACAGAGCGCACCAAGCGCAGCCCTGACCACACACATGTCCGTAGTACTGTCCTGTATACACAGCGCACCAAGCGCAGCCCTGACCACACACATGTCCGTAGTACTGTCCTGTATACACAGCGCACCAAGCGCAGCCCTGACCACACACATGTCCATAGTACTGTCCTGTATACACAGCGCACCAAGCGCAGCCCTGACCACACACATGTCCGTAGTACTGTCCTGTATACACAGCGCACCAAGCGCAGCCCTGACCACACACTTGTCCGTAGTACTGTCCTGTATACAGAGCGCACCAAGCGCAGCCCTGACCACACATATGTCCATAGTACTGTCCTGTATACAGAGCACACCAAGCGCAGGCCTGACCACACACATGTCCGTAGTACTGTCCTGTATACAGAGCGCACCAAGCGCGGCCCTGACCGCACACATGTCCATAGTACTGTCCTGTATACAGAGCGCACCAAGCGCAGCCCTGACCACACACATGTCCATAGTACTGTCCTGTATACAGAGCACACCAAGCGCAGCCCTGACCACACACATGTCTGTAGTACTGTCCTGTATACACAGCGCACCAAGCGCGGCCCTGACCACACACATGTCCATAGTACTGTCCTGTATACACAGCGCACCAAGCGCAGCCCTGACCACACACATGTCCGTAGTACTGTCCTTTATACAGAGCGCACCAAGCTCAGCCCTGACCACACACATGTCCGTAGTACTGTCCTGTATACACAGCGCACCAAGCGCAGCCCTGACCACACACATGTCCGTAGTACTGTCCTGTATACAGAGCGCACCAAGCGCAGCCCTGACCACACACATGTCCGTAGTACTGTCCTGTATACAGAGCGCACCAAGCGCAGCCCTGACCACAAACTTGTCCGTAGTACTGTCCTGTATACAGAGCACACCAAGCGCAGCCCTGACCACACACATGTCCGTAGTACTGTACTGTATACACAGCGCACCAGGCGCGGCCCTGACCACACACATGTCCATAGTACTGTCCTGTATACACAGCGCACCAAGCGCGGCCCTGACCACACACATGTCCATAGTCCTGTAGTGTATACAGAGCGCACCAAGCGCAGCCCTGACCACACACATGTCCATAGTAGTACTGTCCTGTATACAGAGCGCACCAAGCGCAGCCCTGACCACACACATGTCCATAGTACTGTCCTGTATACAGAGCGCACCAAGCGCAGCCCTGACCACACACATGTCCGTAGTACTGTCCTGTATACAGAGCGCACCAAGCGCTGCCCTGACCACACACATGTCCGTAGTACTGTCCTGTATACAGAGCGCACCAAGCGCAGCCCTGACCACACACATGTCCATAGTACTGTCCTGTATACACAGCGCACCAAGCGCAGCCCTGACCACACACATGTCCGTAGTACTGTCCTGTATACAGAGCGCACCAAGCGCAGCCCTGACCACACACATGTCCATAGTACTGTCCTGTATACAGAGCGCACCAAGCGCAGCCCTGACCACACACATGTCCATAGTAGTACTGTCCTGTATACAGAGCGCACCAAGCGCAGCCCTGACCACACACATGTCCGTAGTACTGTCCTGTATACAGAGCGCACCAAGCGCTGCCCTGACCACACACATGTCCATAGTACTGTCCTGTATACAGAGCGCACCAAGCGCAGCCCTGACCACACACATGTCCGTAGTACTGTCCCGTATACAGAGCGCACTAAGCGCGGCCCTGACCACACACATGTCCGTAGTACTGTCCTGTATACAGAGCGCACCAAGCGCTGCCCTGACCACACACATGTCCGTAGTACTGTCCTGTATACAGAGCGCACCAAGCGCAGCCCTGACCACACACATGTCCATAGTACTGTCCTGTATACACAGCGCACCAAGCGCAGCCCTGACCACACACATGTCCGTAGTACTGTCCTGTATACACAGCGCACCAAGCGCAGCCCTGACCACACACATGTCCGTAGTACTGTCCTGTATACAGAGCGCACCAAGCGCAGCCCTGACCACACACATGTCCGTAGTACTGTCCTGTATACAGAGCGCACCAAGCGCGGCCCTGACCACACACATGTCCATAGTACTGTCCTGTATACAGAGCGCACCAAGCGCAGCCCTGACCACACACATGTCCGTAGTACTGTCCTGTATACACAGCGCACCAAGCGCAGCCCTGACCACACACATGTCCGTAGTACTGTCCTGTATACAGAGCGCACCAAGCGCGGCCCTGACCACACACATGTCCGTAGTACTGTCCTGTACACAGGGTGCACCAAGCGCGGCCCTGACCACACACATGTCCGTAGTACTGTCCTGTATACACAGCGCACCAAGCGCAGCCCTGACCACACACATGTCCGTAGTACTGTCCTGTATACAGAGCGCACCAAGCGCAGCCCTGACCACACACATGTCCGTAGTACTGTCCTGTATACAGAGCGCACCAAGCGCAGCCCTGACCACAAACTTGTCCGTAGTACTGTCCTGTATACAGAGCACACCAAGCGCAGCCCTGACCACACACATGTCCGTAGTACTGTACTGTATACACAGCGCACCAGGCGCGGCCCTGACCACACACATGTCCATAGTACTGTCCTGTATACACAGCGCACCAAGCGCGGCCCTGACCACACACATGTCCATAGTCCTGTAGTGTATACAGAGCGCACCAAGCGCAGCCCTGACCACACACATGTCCATAGTAGTACTGTCCTGTATACAGAGCGCACCAAGCGCAGCCCTGACCACACACATGTCCATAGTACTGTCCTGTATACAGAGCGCACCAAGCGCAGCCCTGACCACACACATGTCCGTAGTACTGTCCTGTATACAGAGCGCACCAAGCGCTGCCCTGACCACACACATGTCCGTAGTACTGTCCTGTATACAGAGCGCACCAAGCGCAGCCCTGACCACACACATGTCCATAGTACTGTCCTGTATACACAGCGCACCAAGCGCAGCCCTGACCACACACATGTCCGTAGTACTGTCCTGTATACAGAGCGCACCAAGCGCAGCCCTGACCACACACATGTCCGTAGTACTGTCCTGTATACAGAGCGCACCAAGCGCAGCCCTGACCACACACATGTCCATAGTAGTACTGTCCTGTATACAGAGCGCACCAAGCGCAGCCCTGACCACACACATGTCCGTAGTACTGTCCTGTATACAGAGCGCACCAAGCGCTGCCCTGACCACACACATGTCCATAGTACTGTCCTGTATACAGAGCGCACCAAGCGCAGCCCTGACCACACACATGTCCGTAGTACTGTCCCGTATACAGAGCGCACTAAGCGCGGCCCTGACCACACACATGTCCGTAGTACTGTCCTGTATACAGAGCGCACCAAGCGCTGCCCTGACCACACACATGTCCGTAGTACTGTCCTGTATACAGAGCGCACCAAGCGCAGCCCTGACCACACACATGTCCGTAGTACTGTCCTGTATACACAGCGCACCAAGCGCAGCCCTGACCACACACATGTCCGTAGTACTGTCCTGTATACACAGCGCACCAAGCGCAGCCCTGACCACACACATGTCCGTAGTACTGTCCTGTATACAGAGCGCACCAAGCGCAGCCCTGACCACACACATGTCCATAGTACTGTCCTGTATACAGAGAGCACCAAGCGCAGCCCTGACCACACACATGTCCGTAGTACTGTCCCGTATACAGAGTGCACTAAGCGCGGCCCTGACCACACACATGTCCGTAGTACTGTCCTGTATACAGAGCGCACCAAGTGCTGCCCTGACCACACACATGTCCGTAGTACTGTCCTGTATACAGAGCGCACCAAGCGCAGCCCTGACCACACACATGTCCGTAGTACTGTCCTGTATACACAGCGCACCAAGCGCAGCCCTGACCACACACATGTCCGTAGTACTGTCCTGTATACAGAGCGCACCAAGCGCAGCCCTGACCACACACATGTCCATAGTAGTACTGTCCTGTATACAGAGCGCACCAAGCGCAGCCCTGACCACACACATGTCCGTAGTACTGTCCTGTATACAGAGCGCACCAAGCGCTGCCCTGACCACACACATGTCCATAGTACTGTCCTGTATACAGAGCGCACCAAGCGCAGCCCTGACCACACACATGTCCGTAGTACTGTCCTGTATACACAGCGCACCAAGCGCAGCCCTGACCACACACATGTCCGTAGTACTGTCCTGTATACAGAGCGCACCAAGCGCAGCCCTGACCACACACATGTCCATAGTAGTACTGTCCTGTATACAGAGCGCACCAAGCGCAGCCCTGACCACGCACATGTCCGTAGTACTGTCCTGTATACAGAGCGCACCAAGCGCTGCCCTGACCACACACATGTCCATAGTACTGTCCTGTATACAGAGCGCACCAAGCGCAGCCCTGACCACACACATGTCCGTAGTACTGTCCCGTATACAGAGCGCACTAAGCGCGGCCCTGACCACACACATGTCCGTAGTACTGTCCTGTATACAGAGCGCACCAAGCGCTGCCCTGACCACACACATGTCCGTAGTACTGTCCTGTATACAGAGCGCACCAAGCGCAGCCCTGACCACACACATGTCCATAGTACTGTCCTGTATACACAGCGCACCAAGCGCAGCCCTGACCACACACATGTCCGTAGTACTGTCCTGTATACACAGCGCACCAAGCGCAGCCCTGACCACACACATGTCCGTAGTACTGTCCTGTATACAGAGCGCACCAAGCGCAGCCCTGACCACACACATGTCCGTAGTACTGTCCTGTATACAGAGCGCACCAAGCGCAGCCCTGACCACACACATGTCCATAGTACTGTCCTGTATACAGAGTGCACCAAGCGCAGCCCTGACCACACACATGTCCGTAGTACTGTCCTGTATACAGAGCGCACCAAGCGCGGCCCTGACCACACACATGTCCATAGTACTGTCCTGTATACAGAGCACACCAAGCGCGGCCCTGACCACACACATGTCCATAGTACTGTCCTGTATACAGAGCGCACCAAGCGCGGCCCTGACCACACACATGTCCATAGTACTGTCCTGTATACAGAGCGCACCAAGCGCAGCCCTGACCACACACATGTCCGTAGTACTGTCCTGTATACAGAGCGCACCAAGCGCAGCCCTGACCACACACATGTCCATAGTACTGTCCTGTATACAGAGCGCACCAAGCGCAGCCCTGACCACACACATGTCCGTAGTACTGTCCTGTATACAGAGCGCACCAATCGCAGCCCTAACCACACACATGTCCGTAGTACTGTCCTGTATTCAGAGCGCACCAAGCGCAGACCTGACCACACACATGTCCGTAGTACTGTCCTGTATACACAGCGCACCAAGCGCAGCCCTGACCACACACATGTCCGTAGTACTGTCCTGTATTCAGAGCGCACCAAGCGCAGACCTGACCACACACATGTCCGTAGTACTGTCCTGTATATACAGCGCACCAAGCGCAGCCCTGACCACACACATGTCCGTAGTACTGTCCTGTATACAGAGCACACCAAGCGCAGCCCTGACCACACACATGTCCGTAGTACTGTCCTGTATACAGAGCGCACCAAGCACAGTCCTGACCACACACATGTCCATAGTACTGTCCTGTATACACAGCGCACCAAGCGCGGCCCTGACCACACACATGTCAGTAGTACTGTCCTGTATACAGAGCGCACCAAGCGCGGCCCTGACCACACACATGTCCGTAGTACTGTCCTGTATACACAGCGCACCAAGCGCAGCCCTGACCACACACATGTCCATAGTACTGTCCTGTATACACAGCGCACCAAGCGCAGCCCTGACCACACACATGTCCATAGTACTGTCCTGTATACAGAGCGCACCAAGCGCAGCCCTGACCACACACATGTCCAAAGTACTGTCCTGTATACAGAGCACCAAGCGCAGCCCTGACCACACACATGTCCATAGTACTGTCCTGTATACAGAGCACCAAGCGCAGCCCTGACCACACACATGTCCATAGTACTGTCCTGTATACAGAGCACCAAGCGCAGCCCTGACCACACACATGTCCATAGTACTGTCCTGTATACAGAGCGCACCAAGCACAGCCCTGACCACACACATGTCCATAGTACTGTCCTGTATACAGAGCACCAAGCGCAGCCCTGACCACACACATGTCCGTAGTACTGTCCTGTATACAGAGCGCACCAAGCGCAGCCCTGACCACACACATGTCCGTAGTACTGTCCTGTATACACAGCGCACCAAGCGCTGCCCTGACCACACACATGTCCGTAGTACTGTCCTTTATACAGACCGCACCAAGCGCAGCCCTGACCACACACATGTCCGTAGTACTGTCCTGTATACAGACCGCACCAAGCGCTGCCCTGACCACACACATGTCCGTAGTACTGTCCTTTATACAGAGCGCACCAAGCACTGCCCTGACCACACACATGTCCGTAGTACTGTCCTGTATACAGAGCGCACCAAGCGCAGCCCTTACCACACACATGTCCATAGTACTGTCCTGTATACACAGCGCACCAAGCGCGGCCCTGACCACACACATGTCAGTAGTACTGTCCTGTATACAGAGCGCACCAAGCGCGGCCCTGACCACACACATGTCCGTAGTACTGTCCTGTATACACAGCGCACCAGGCGCAGCCCTGACCACACACATGTCCATAGTACTGTCCTGTATACACAGCGCACCAAGCGCAGCCCTGACCACACACATGTCCATAGTACTGTCCCGTATACAGAGCGCACCAAGCGCAGCCCTGACCACACACATGTCCATAGTACTGTCCTGTATACACAGCGCACCAAGCGCAGCCCTGACCACACACATGTCCATAGTACTGTCCTGTATACACAGCGCACCAAGCGCAGCCCTGACCACACACATGTCCGTAGTACTGTCCTGTATACACAGCGCACCAAGCGCAGCCCTGACCACACACATGTCCATAGTACTGTCCTGTATACACAGCGCACCAAGCGCAGCCCTGACCACACACATGTCCATAGTACTGTCCTGTATACAGAGCGCACCAAGCGCAGCCCTGACCACACACATGTCCGTAGTACTGTCCTGTATACAGAGCGCACCAAGCGCAGCCCTGACCACACACATGTCCGTAGTACTGTCCTGTATACAGAGCGTACCAAGCTCAGCCCTGACCACACACATGTCCGTAGTACTGTCCTGTATACAGAGCGCACCAAGCGCAGCCCTGACCACACACATGTCCGTAGTACTGTCCTGTATACACAGAGCACCAAGCGCAGCCTTGACCACACACATGTCCGTAGTACTGTCCTGTATACAAAGCGCACCAAGCGCAGCCCTGACCACACACATGTCCGTAGTAGTACTGTCCTGTATACAGAGCGCACCAAGCGCGGCCCTGACCACACACATATCCATAGTACTGTCCTGTATACAAAGCGCACCAAGCGCAGCCCTGACCACACACATGTCCGTAGTAGTACTGTCCTGTATACAGAGCGCACCAAGCGCGGCCCTGACCACACACATATCCATAGTACTGTCCTGTATACAAAGCGCACCAAGCGCAGCCCTGACCACACACATGTCCATAGTACTGTCCTGTATACACAGCGCACCAAGCGCAGCCCTGACCACACACATGTCCGTAGTACTGTCCTGTATACACAGCGCACCAAGCGCAGCCCTGACCACACACATGTCCGTAGTAGTACTGTCCTGTATACAGAGCGCACCAAGCGCGGCCCTGACCACACACATATCCATAGTACTGTCCTGTATACAAAGCGCACCAAGCGCAGCCCTGACCACACACATGTCCATAGTACTGTCCTGTATACACAGCGCACCAAGCGCAGCCCTGACCACACACATGTCCGTAGTACTGTCCTGTATACACAGCGCACCAAGCGCAGCCCTGACCACACACATGTCCGTAGTACTGTCCTGTATACAGAGCGCACAAAGCGCAGCCCTGACCACACACATGTCCGTAGTACTGTCCTGTATACACAGCGCACCAAGCGCAGCCCTGACCACACACATGTCCGTAGTACTGTCCTGTATACAGAGCTCACCAAGCGCAGCCCTGACCACACACATGTCAGTAGTACTGTCCTGTATACAGAGCGCACCAAGCGCGGCCCTGACCACACACATGTCCGTAGTACTGTCCTGTATACACAGCGCACCAAGCGCAGCCCTGACCACACACATGTCCGTAGTACTGTCCTGTATACACAGTGCACCAAGCGCAGCCCTGACCACACACATGTCCGTAGTACTGTCCTGTATACACAGCGCACCAAGCGCAGCCCTGACCACACACATGTCCGTAGTACTGTCCTGTATACAGAGCGCACAAAGCGCAGCCCTGACCACACACATGTCCATAGTACTGTCCTGTATACACAGCGCACCAAGCGCAGCCCTGACCACACACATGTCCGTAGTACTGTCCTGTATACAGAGCTCACCAAGCGCAGCCCTGACCACACACATGTCAGTAGTACTGTCCTGTATACAGAGCGCACCAAGCGCGGCCCTGACCACACACATGTCCGTAGTACTGTCCTGTATACACAGCGCACCAAGCGCAGCCCTGACCACACACATGTCCGTAGTACTGTCCTGTATACAGAGCGCACCAAGCGCGGCCCTGACCACACACATGTCCGTAGTACTGTCCTGTATACACAGCGCACCAAGCGCAGCCCTGACCACACACATGTCCGTAGTACTGTCCTGTATACACAGCGCACCAAGCGCAGCCCTGACCACACACATGTCCGTAGTACTGTCCTGTATACAGAGCGCACCAAGCGCAGCCCTGACCACACACATGTCCATAGTACTGTCCTGTATACACAGCGCACCAAGCGCAGCCCTGACCACACACATGTCCGTAGTACTGTCCTGTATACACAGCGCACCAAGCGCGGCCCTGACCACACACATGTCCGTAGTACTGTCCTGTATACAGGGCCGGTGCAAGGTTTCTCGGCACCCTAGGCAAATTGTCAGCTGCCCCCCCCCACATATATGTGTGGGCATGTAGTCTCATATTATATATATATATATATATATATATATATACACACACACACATGGTCGAAGTGGAAATTTGGAAGTGGGGGTATGCAAAAGTCAAGGATGTAAATATGCACGTGCCTTCGGCGCGCACGCTCCAGAAAAGGGGGCGTGGTCACCCAAAAGGGGGCGTATCCCGTGTAGTAGAACCCCTTATACTATCTAGTACTGGTGCCCCTTTCACATTGTAGCACACTGAATGATCTGAAATTCACATTGTAGCACACTGAATGAGCCGACATTCACATTATAGCACACTGAATGAGCTGACATTCACATTGTAGCACACTGAATGAGCCGAAATTCACATTGTAGCACACTGAATGAGCTGAAATTCACATTGTAGCACACTGAATGAGCTGAAATTCACATTGTAGCACACTGAATGAGCCGAAATTCACATTGTAGCACACTGAATGAGCCGAAACTCACATTGTAGCACACAGTATGAGCCGAAATTCACATTGTAGCACACTGAATGATCTGAAATTCACATTGTAGCACACTGAATGAGCCGACATTCACATTATAGCACACTGAATGAGCCGACATTCACATTATAGCACACTGAATGATCTGACATTCACATTGTAGCACACTGAATAAGCCGAAATTCACATTATAGCACACTGAATGAGCCTAAATTCACATTGTAGCACACTGAATGATCTGACATTCACATTGTAGCACTCTGATTGAGCCAACATTCACATTGTAGCACACTGAATGAGCTGACATTCACATTGTAGCACACTGAATGAGCCGAAATTCACATTGTAGCACACTGAATGAGCTGAAATTCACATTGTAGCACACTGAATGAGCTGAAATTCACATTGTAGCACACTGAATGAGCCGAAATTCACATTGTAGCACACTGAATGAGCCGAAACTCACATTGTAGCACACAGTATGAGCCGAAATTCACATTGTAGCACACTGAATGATCTGAAATTCACATTGTAGCACACTGAATGAGCCGACATTCACATTATAGCACACTGAATGAGCCGACATTCACATTATAGCACACTGAATGATCTGACATTCACATTGTAGCACACTGAATAAGCCGAAATTCACATTATAGCACACTGAATGAGCCTAAATTCACATTGTAGCACACTGAATGATCTGACATTCACATTGTAGCACACTGAATGAGCCGAAATTCACATTGTAGCACACTGAATGAGCCGCAATTCACATTATAGCACACTGAATGATCTGACATTCACATTGTAGCACACTGAATAAGCCGAAATTCACATTATAGCACACTGAATGAGCCTAAATTCACATTGTAGCACACTGAATGATCTGAAATTCACATTGTAGCACACTGAATGAGCCGACATTCACATTATAGCACACTGAATGATCTGACATTCACATTGTAGCACACTGAATAAGCCGAAATTCACATTGTAGCACACTGAATGAGCCGAAATTCACATTGTAGCACACTGAATGATCTGAAATTCACATTGTAGCACACTGAATGAGCCGACATTCACATTATAGCACACTGAATGAGCCGACATTCACATTATAGCACACTGAATGATCTGACATTCACATTGTAGCACACTGAATAAGCCGAAATTCACATTATAGCACACTGAATGAGCCTAAATTCACATTGTAGCACACTGAATGATCTGACATTCACATTGTAGCACACTGAATGAGCCGAAATTCACATTGTAGCACACTGAATGAGCCGCAATTCACATTATAGCACACTGAATGATCTGACATTCACATTGTAGCACACTGAATAAGCCGAAATTCACATTATAGCACACTGAATGAGCCTAAATTCACATTGTAGCACACTGAATGATCTGACATTCACATTGTAGCACACTGAATGAGCCGAAATTCACATTGTAGCACACTGAATGAGCCGCAATTCACATTATAGCACACTGAATGATCTGACATTCACATTGTAGCACACTGAATAAGCCGAAATTCACATTATAGCACACTGAATGAGCCTAAATTCACATTGTAGCACACTGAATGATCTGACATTCACATTGTAGCACACTGAATGAGCCGAAATTCACATTGTAGCACACTGAATGAGCCGAAATTCACATTGTAGCACACTGAATGATCTGAAATTCACATTGTAGCACACTGAATGAGCCGACATTCACATTATAGCACACTGAATGAGCCGACATTCACATTATAGCACACTGAATGATCTGACATTCACATTGTAGCACACTGAATAAGCCGAAATTCACATTATAGCACACTGAATGAGCCTAAATTCACATTGTAGCACACTGAATGATCTGACATTCACATTGTAGCACACTGAATGAGCCGAAATTCACATTATAGCACACTGAATGAGCCTAAATTCACATTGTAGCACACTGTATGAGCCTAAATTCACATTGTAGCACACTGTATGAGCCGAAATTCACATTGTAGCACACTGAATGAGCCGCAATTCACATTATAGCACACTGAATGAGCCGAAATTCACATTGTAGCACACTGAATGAGCCGCATTCACATTATAGCACACTGAATGAGCCGCAATTCACATTATAGCACACTGAATGAGCCGAAATTCACATTATAGCACACTGAATGATCCGAAATTCACATTGTAGCACACTGACTGAGCCGAAATTCACATTGTAGCACACTGAATAAGCAGACACATTATAGCACACTGAATGTGCCGCAATTCACATTATAGCACACTGAATGAGCCGAAATTCACATTGTAGCACACTGAATGAGCCGAAATTCACATTGTAGCACACTGAATGAGCCGAAATTCACATTGTAGCACACTGAATGATCCGACATTCACATTGTAGCACACTGAATGAGCCGAAATTCACATTGTAGCACACTGAATGAGCCTAAATTCACATTGTAGCACACTGAATGAGCCGAAATTCACATTGTAGCACACTGAATGAGCCGAAATTCACATTGTAGCACACTGAATGAGCCGAAATTCACATTGTAGCACACTGAATGAGCTAAAATTCACATTGTAGCACACTGAATGAGCCTAAATTCACATTGTAGCACACTGAATGAGCCGAAATTCACATTGTAGCACACTGAATGAGCCGAAATTCACATTATAGCACACTGAATGAGCCGAAATTCACATTGTAGCACACTGAATGATCCGACATTCACATTGTAGCACACTGAATGATCTGAAATTCACATTGTAGCACACTGAATGAGCCGAAATTCACATTGTAGCACACTGAATGATCCGACATTCACATTGTAGCACACTGAATGAGCCGAAATTCACATTGTAGCACACTGAATGAGCTGAAATTCACATTGTAGCACACTGAATGAGCCGACATTCACATTGTAGCACACTGAATGAGCCGAAATTCACATTGTAGCACACTGAATGAGCCGAAATTCACATTGTAGCACACTGAATGAGCCGACATTCACATTGTAGCACACTGAATGAGCCGAAATTCACATTGTAGCACACTGAATGAGCCGAAATTCACATTGTAGCACACTGAATGAGCTAAAATTCACATTGTAGCACACTGAATGAGCCTAAATTCACATTGTAGCACACTGAATGAGCCGAAATTCACATTGTAGCACACTGAATGAGCCGAAATTCACATTATAGCACACTGAATGAGCCGAAATTCACATTGTAGCACACTGAATGATCCGACATTCACATTGTAGCACACTGAATGATCTGAAATTCACATTGTAGCACACTGAATGATCCGACATTCACATTGTAGCACACTGAATGATCTGAAACTCACATTGTAGCACACTGAATGAGCCGAAATTCACATTGTAGCACACTGAATGATCCGACATTCACATTGTAGCACACTGAATGAGCCGAAATTCACATTGTAGCACACTGAATGAGCCTAAATTCACATTGTAACACACTGAATGAGCCGAAATTCACATTGTAGCACACTGAATAAGCAGACACATTATAGCACACTGAATGTGCCGCAATTCACATTATAGCACACTGAATGAGCCGAAATTCACATTGTAGCACACTGAATGAGCCGAAATTCACATTGTAGCACACTGAATGAGCCGAAATTCACATTGTAGCACACTGAATGATCCGACATTCACATTGTAGCACACTGAATGAGCCGAAATTCACATTGTAGCACACTGAATGAGCCTAAATTCACATTGTAGCACACTGAATGAGCCGAAATTCACATTGTAGCACACTGAATGAGCCGAAATTCACATTGTAGCACACTGAATGAGCCGAAATTCACATTGTAGCACACTGAATGAGCTAAAATTCACATTGTAGCACACTGAATGAGCCTAAATTCACATTGTAGCACACTGAATGAGCCGAAATTCACATTGTAGCACACTGAATGAGCCGAAATTCACATTATAGCACACTGAATGAGCCGAAATTCACATTGTAGCACACTGAATGATCCGACATTCACATTGTAGCACACTGAATGATCTGAAATTCACATTGTAGCACACTGAATGAGCCGACATTCACATTATAGCACACTGAATGAGCTGACATTCACATTGTAGCACACAGTATGAGCCGAAATTCACATTGTAGCACACTGAATGAGCTGAAATTCACATTGTAGCACACTGAATGAGCCGAAACTCACATTGTAACACACTGAATGAGCCGAACTCACATTGTAACACACTGAATGAGCCGAAATTCACATTGTAGCACACTGAATGAGCCGAAATTCACATTGTAGCACACTGAATGAGCCGAAATTCACATTGTAGCACACTGAATGAGCTGAAATTCACATTGTAGCACACTGAATGAGCCGAAATTCACATTGTAGCACACTGAATGATCCGACATTCACATTGTAGCACACTGAATGAGCCGAAATTCACATTGTAGCACACTGAATGATCCGACATTCACATTGTAGCACACAGAATGATCCGACATTCACATTGTAGCACACTGAATGATCCGACATTCACATTGTAGCACACTGAATGAGCCGACATTCACATTGTAGCACACCGAATTAGCTGAAATTCACATTGTAGCACACTGAATGAGCCAAAATTCACATTATAGCACACTGTATGAGCCGACATTCACATTATAGCACACTGAATGAGCCGACATTCACATTATAGCACACTGAATGAGCCGACATTCACATTATAGCACACTGAATGAGACAAAATTCACATTGTAGCACACTGAATGAGCCAAAATTCACATTATAGCACACTGAATGAGACAAAATTCACATTATAGCACACTGAATGAGACAAAATTCACATTGTAGCACACTGAATGAGCCGACATTCACATTGTAGCACACTGAATGAGCCGACATTCACATTGTAGCACACTGAATGAGCCGACATTCACATTATAGCACACTGAATGAGCCGACATTCACATTATAGCACACTGAATGAGACAAAATTCACATTGTAGCACACTGAATGAGCCGACATTCACATTGTAGCACACTGAATGAGACAAAATTCACATTGTAGCACACTGAATGAGACGAAATTCACATTATAGCAACCTGAATGAGCCGACATTCACATTATAGCACACTGAATGAGACAAAATTCACATTGTAGCACACTGAATGAGCCGAAATTCACATTGTAGCACACTGAATGAGCCAAAATTCACATTGTAGCACACTGAATGAGACAAAATTCACATTGTAGCACACTGAATGAGCCGAAATTCACATTGTAGCACACTGAATGAGCCGACATTCACATTATAGCACACTGAATGAGCCGACATTCACATTATAGCACACTGAATGAGACAAAATTCACATTGTAGCACACTGAATGAGCCGACATTCACATTGTAGCACACTGAATGAGCCGACATTCACATTGTAGCACACTGAATGAGCCGACATTCACATTATAGCACACTGAATGAGCCGACATTCACATTATAGCACACTGAATGAGACAAAATTCACATTGTAGCACACTGAATGAGCCGACATTCACATTGTAGCACACTGAATGAGACAAAATTCACATTGTAGCACACTGAATGAGCCGACATTCACTTTGTAGCACACTGAATGAGACAAAATTCACATTGTAGCACACTGAATGAGCCGACATTCACTTTGTAGAACACTGAATGAGCCAAAATTCACATTGTAGCACACTGACTGAGCCTAAATTCACATTATAGCACACTGAATGAGCCTAAATTCACATTGTAGCACACTGAATGAGCCGACATTCACATTATAGCACACTGAATGAGACAAAATTCACATTGTAGCACACTGAATGAGCCGACATTCACATTGTAGCACACTGAATGAGACAAAATTCACATTGTAGCACACTGAATGAGCCGACATTCACTTTGTAGAACACTGAATGAGCCAAAATTCACATTGTAGCACACTGACTGAGCCTAAATTCACATTATAGCACACTGAATGAGCCTAAATTCACATTGTAGCACACTGAATGAGCCGAAATTCACATTGTAGCACACTGAATGAGCCGAAATTCACATTGTAGCACACTGAATGAGCCGACATTCACATTGTAGCACACTGAATGAGACAAAATTCACATTGTAGCACACTGAATGAGCCGACATTCACTTTGTAGCACACTGAATGAGACAAAATTCACATTGTAGCACACTGAATGAGCCGACATTCACTTTGTAGAACACTGAATGAGCCAAAATTCACATTGTAGCACACTGACTGAGCCTAAATTCACATTATAGCACACTGAATGAGCCTAAATTCACATTGTAGCACACTGAATGAGCCGACATTCACATTATAGCACACTGAATGAGACAAAATTCACATTGTAGCACACTGAATGAGCCGACATTCACATTGTAGCACACTGAATGAGACAAAATTCACATTGTAGCACACTGAATGAGCCGACATTCACTTTGTAGAACACTGAATGAGCCAAAATTCACATTGTAGCACACTGACTGAGCCTAAATTCACATTATAGCACACTGAATGAGCCTAAATTCACATTGTAGCACACTGAATGAGCCGAAATTCACATTGTAGGACACTGAATGAGCTGAAATTGTGAAAGCAGGGACAGCCATAGTGACGACAGGGAGAGAAAGACAGTGACGACAGGGAGAGAGAGAGTGACGACAGGGAGAGAGACAGTGACGACAGGGAGAGAGAGACAGTGACAACAGGGAGAGAGAGAGTGACAACAGGGAGAGAGAGAGTGACGACAGGGAGAGAGACAGTGACAACAGGGAGAGAGAGAGTGACGACAGGGAGAGAGACAGTGACGACAGGGAGAGAGAGACAGTGACAACAGGGAGAGAGAGAGTGACAACAGGGAGAGAGAGAGTGACGACAGGGAGAGAGACAGTGACAACAGGGAGAGAGAGAGTGACGACAGGGAGAGAGACAGTGACGACAGGGAGAGAAAGACAGTGACGACAGGGAGAGAGAGAGTGACGACAGGGAGAGAGACAGTGACGACAGGGAGAGAGAGACAGTGACAACAGGGAGAGAGAGACAGTGACGACAGGGAGAGAGAGAGTGATGACAGGGAGAGAGAGAGTGATGACAGGGAGAGAGAGACAGTGACAACAGGGAGAGAGAGACAGTGACGACAGGGAGAGAGAGACAGTGACGACAGGGAGAGAGAGACAGTGACGACAGGGAGAGAGAGAGTGATGACAGGGAGAGAGAGACAGTGACAACAGGGAGAGAGAGACAGTGACGACAGGGAGAGAGAGAGTGATGACAGGGAGAGAGAGACAGTGACGACAGGGAGAGTGTTGACAGGGAGAGAGAGACAGTGACAACAGGGAGAGAGAGAGACGACAGGGACGACACGGAGAGTGACGACACGGAGAGTGACGACAGGGAGAGTGACGACAGTTACAGTGTGTGTGTTTGTAGGCAAAATACACAGACTATACATACACTCCACACACAAACATACATAACACAAACACAACACACACATACTGCACATATATGTACCTGGGTTGGAGAGGAGAGACACTGCCAGCCACAGAACAGCCACTGGAATGATGAGGACACACCACAGCATTGCACAGTAGCTCCCAGTATCTGCAGGTCACTATGCCGGCAATAGATCCCTCATCCCCGCAGAGGCAGCTGCGATCGCGGCTTTCTAAAATAAGGAATGCAGTCCATCAGGAGGAATTTCTGGGTGCCCATAACACCCCCCCTGCGTGTGCTACGGGGTATGGTGCATGGGGGGGCGGCAGTGAGAGAGTCGCGGCAGGCTGTGGAGGGGGGGGGGTAATATGGTTACTCTGATGAGTAACACATTGGAGGCTGCACTCGTAGCAGGGGGGGGCAGCAGGTAAACTGCCGGAATATGTCACTGGGGGGCTGGCTGGAATTCGCATATGGGCGCCGGAACTGAACCTGCACTCGTGGCAACAGGGGTAGGGGGACAGCCGTCCGCAATCACGGGGGGTGGGGTGGGGGGACACTCGCGGGAGCATAACCTCTGAGCCTGTGGAGGGGAGGGGGGGTGGCTAGAAGTAATATGCTGCACCCCCCAGTCCGCAATTCGCCATGGGAACAGGGGGGGGGGGTAGGGGGGAGACAAGACACATGCCAGAGCCGGCAATTGGTGGGAGGGGGAGAGATGGGTGCAGGCATCATGCTCGAGATCGGAGGGGCAGGGGGTGCAGGGATCAGTTTGAGAATGTTGTAATGGAGCGGGGGCCAGGTCAGGATTATGCAAGGCAAGGTGCTATCACTGGGGGGGGGGGGGGGGGGCGGCAGCAACTGAGCAGCTACAACATTTCTGCTCCTCATCTCTTACGGAAGAGCAGGAGAGAATAAAGAAAGCATGTTCTAATCATCTTATAGTGCCGCCCTCCAGCTGCCTAAAGCTGCCTAATGGTAGCGCCGGCCCTGCCTGTATACAGAGAGCACCAAGCGCGGCCCTGACCACACACATGTCCGTAGTACTGTCCTGTATACAGAGAGCACCAAGCGCAGCCCTGACCACACACACAATGCCACAGTGGCCCCTTTGTATCAGTAATCTCACACACAGATTCTTCATTCCCAGCTTACCTGCGATCCCCAGCTTCATTCACAGCTTTATCTGCGAACCCCAGCTTCATTCACAGCTTACCTGTGATCCCCAGCTTCATTCACAGCTTTATCTGCGAACCCCAGCTTCATTCACAGCTTACCTGTGATCCCCAGCTTCATTCACAGCTTACCTGCGATCCCCAGTTTCATTCACAGCTTACCTGCAATCCCCAGCTTCATTCACAGCTTTATCTGCTAACCCCAGCTTCATTCACAGCTTACCTGCAATCCCCAGCTTCATTCCCAGCTTTACCTGCGATCCCCAGCTTTATTCACAGCTTTACCTGCGATCCCCAGCTTTATTCACAGCTTTATCTGCGATCCCCAGCTTTATTCACAGCTTTATCTGCGATCCCCAGCTTCATTCACAGCTTACCTGCGATCCCCAGCTTCATTCACAGCTTTATCTGCGAACCCCAGCATCATTCACATCTTTATCTGCGATCCCCAGCTTCATTCACAGCTTACTTGTGATCCCCAGCTTCATTCACAGCTTACCTGTGATCCCCAGCTTCATTCACAGCTTTATCTGCGAACCCCAGCTTCATTCACAGCTTACCTGTGATCCCCAGCTTCATTCACAGCTTACCTGCGATCCCCAGTTTCATTCACAGCTTACCTGCAATCCCCAGCTTCATTCACAGCTTTATCTGCGAACCCCAGCTTCATTCACAGCTTACCTGCAATCCCCAGCTTCATTCACAGCTTTATCTGCGAACCCCAGCATCATTCACATCTTTATCTGCGATCCCCAGCTTCATTCACAGCTTACTTGTGATCCCCAGCTTCATTCACAGCTTACCTGCGATCCCCAGTTTCATTCACAGCTTACCTGCAATCCCCAGCTTCATTCACAGCTTTACCTGCGAACCCCAGCTTCATTCACAGCTTATCTGCGAACCCTAGCTTCATTCACAGCTTACCTGCGAACCCCAGCTTCATTCACAGCCTTACCTGCGATCCCCAGCTTCATTCACAGCTTTACCTGCAATCCCCAGCTTCATTCACAGCCTTACCTGCGATCCCCAGCATCATTCACAGCTTACCGGCGATCCCCAGCATCATTCACAGCTTTACCTGCGATCCCCAGCTTCATTCACAGCTTTACCTGCGAACCCCAGCTTCATTCACAGCCTTACCAGCAATCCCCAGCTTCATTCACAGCTTTACCTGCAATCCGCAGCTTCATTCACAGCTTTACCTGCGAACCCCAGCTTCATTCACAGCCTTACCTGCAATCCCCAGCTTCATTTACAGCCTTACCTGCGAACCCCAGCATCATTCACAGCTTTATCTGCGGTCCCCAGCTTCATTCACAGATTACCTGCGATCCCCAGCTTCATTCACAGCCTTACCTGCGATCCCCAGCTTCATTCACAGCCTTACCTACGATCCCCAGCATCATTCACAGCTTTATCTGTGATCCCCAGCTTCATTCACAGCCTTACCTGCAAACCCCAGCTTCATTCACAGCTTACCTGCGATCCCCAGCTTCATTCACAGCCTTACCTGCGAACCCCAGCTTCATTCACAGCTTTATCTGCAATCCCCAGCTTCATTCACAGCTTTATCTGCAAACCCCAGCTTCATTCACAGTTTACCTGCGATCCCCAGCTTCATTCACAGCCTTACCTGCAATCCCCATTATCATTCACAGCTTTACCTGCAATCCCCAGCTTCATTCACAGCTTTATCTGCGATCCCCAGCTTCATTCACAGCTTTATCTGCAAACCCCAGCTTCATTCACAGCTTTATCTGCAAACCCCAGCTTCATTCACAGTTTACCTGCGATCCCCAGCTTCATTCACAGCTTTATCTGCGATCCCCAGCTTCATTCACAGCTTTATCTGCAAACCCCAGCTTCATTCACAGTTTACCTGCGATCCCCAGCTTCATTCACAGCCTTACCTGCCATCCCCATTATCATTCACAGCTTTACCTGCAATCCCCAGCTTCATTCACAGCTTTATCTGCAATCCCCAGCTTCATTCACAGCTTTATCTGCAAACCCCAGCTTCATTCACAGTTTACCTGCGATCCCCAGCTTCATTCACAGCTTTATCTGCGATCCCCAGCTTCATTCACAGCTTTATCTGCAAACCCCAGCTTCATTCACAGTTTACCTGCGATCCCCAGCTTCATTCACAGCTTACCTGCCATCCCCATTATCATTCACAGCTTTACCTGCAATCCCCAGCTTCATTCACAGCTTTATCTGCGATCCCCTGCTTTATTCACAGCCTTACATGCGATCCCCAGCTTCATTCACAGCTTTACCTGCGATCCCCAGCATCATTCACACCTTACCTGCGAACCCCAGCTTCATTCATTCACAGCTTTACCTGCGATCCCCAGCTTCATTCACAGCTTTATCTGCGATCCCCAGCATCATTCACAGCTTTACCTCTGAACCCCAGCTTCATTCACAGCTTTATCTGCGATCCCCAGCGTCATTCACAGCTTTACCTGCAATCCCCATTATCATTCACAGCTTTACCTGCAATCCCCAGCTTCATTCACAGCTTTATCTGCGATCCCCAGCTTCATTCACAGTTTACCTGCGATCCCCAGCTTCATTCACAGCTTTATCTGCGATCCCCAGCTTCATTCACAGTTTACCTGCGATCCCCAGCTTCATTCACAGCTTTATCTGCGATCCCCAGCTTCATTCACAGCTTTATCTGCAAACCCCAGCTTCATTCACAGCCTTACCTGCCATCCCCATTATCATTCACAGCTTTACCTGCGATCCCCAGCTTTATTCACAGCTTTACCTGCGATCCCCAGCTTTATTCACAGCTTTATCTGCGATCCCCAGCTTTATTCACAGCTTTACCTGCGATCCCCAGCTTCATTCACAGCTTTACCTGCGATCCCCAGCTTTATTCACAGCTTTACCTGCGATCCCCAGCTTCATTCACAGCTTTACCTGCGATCCCCAGCTTCATTCACAGCCTTACCTGCGAACCCCAGCATCATTCACAGCTTACCTGTGATCCCCAGCATCATTCACAGCTTTACCTGCGATCCCCAGCTTCATTCACAGCTTTACCTGCGAACCCCAGCTTCATTCACAGCCTTACCAGCAATCCCCAGCTTCATTCACAGCTTTACCTGCAATCCCCAGCATCATTCACAGCTTTACCTGCAATCCCCAGCTTCATTTACAGCCTTACCTGCGGTCCCCAGCTTCATTCACAGCTTTACCTGCGAACCCCAGCTTCATTCACAGCCTTACCTGCAATCCCCAGCTTCATTTACAGCCTTACCTGCGGTCCCCAGCTTCATTCACAGATTTACCTGCGATCCCCAGCATCATTCACAGCTTTACCTGCGATCCCCAGCTTCATTCACAGCTTTACCTCTGAACCCCAGCTTCATTCACAGCTTTCCTGCGATCCCCATCATCATTCACAGCTTACCTGCGAACCCCAGCTTCATTCACAGCTTTACCTGCGATCCCCAGCTTAATTCACAGCTTTATCTGCGAACCCCAGCTTCATTCACAGCTTACCTGTGATCCCCAGCTTCATTCACAGCTTACCTGCGATCCCCAGCTTCATTCACAGCTTACCTGCGATCCCCAGCTTCATTCACAGCCTTACCTGCGAACCCCAGCTTCATTCACAGCTTTATCTGTGAACCCCAGCATCATTCACAGCATTATCTGCGAATCCCAGCATCATTCACAGCTTTATCTGCGAACCCCAGCATCATTCACAGCCTTATCTGCGAACACCAGCTTCATTCACAGCTTTACCTGCAATCCCCAGCTTCATTCACAGCTTTATCTGCGATCCCCAGCTTCATTCACAGCTTTACCTGCGATCCCCAGCTTCATTCACAGCCTTACCTGTGATCCCCAGCTTCATTCACAGCTTTACCTGCGAACACCAGCTTCATTCACAGCTTTACCTGCGATCCCCAGCTTCATTCACAGCTTTACCTGCAAACCCCAGCATCATTCACAGCTTTACCTGCGATCCCCAGCTTCATTCACAGCCTTACCTGCGATCCCCAGCATCATTCACAGTTTTACCTGCGATCCCCAGCTTCATTCACAGCTTTACCTGCGATCCCCAGCTTAATTCTCAGCTTTACCTGCGATCCCCAGCTTCATTCACAGCTTACCTGCGATCCCCAGCTTCATTCACAGCTTTACCTGCGAACCCCAGCTTCATTCACAACTTTACCTGCGAACCTCAGCTTCATTCACAGCTTACCTGCAAGCCCCAGCTTCATTCACAGCCTTACCTGCGATCCTTAGCTTCATTCACAGCTTACTTGCGATTCCCAGCTTCATTCACAGCCTTACCTTCAATCCCCAGCTTCATTCACAGCTTACCTGCGATCCCCAGCTTCATTCACAGCTTACCTGCAATCCCCAGCTTCATTCACAGCCTTACCTGCGATCCCCAGCTTCATTCCCAGCTTACCTGCGATCCCCAGCTTCATTCACAGCCTTACCTGCAATCCCCAGCTTCATTCACAGCCTTACCTGCGATCCTTAGCTTCATTCACAGCTTACCTGCAATCCCCAGCTTCATTCACAGCCTTACCTGCAATCCCCAGCTTCATTCACAGCTTACCTGCAATCCCCAGCTTCATTCACAGCTTACCTGCGATCCCCAGCTTCATTCACAGCTTACCTGCAATCCCCAGCTTCATTCACAGCTTACCTGCGATCCCCAGTTTCATTCACAGCTTACCTGCAATCCCCAGCTTCATTCACAGCTTACCTGCAATCCCCAGCTTCATTCACAGCTTACCTGCGATCCCCAGTTTCATTCACAGCTTACCTGCAGTCCCCAGCTTCATTCACAGCCTTACCTGCAATCCCCAGCTTCATTCACAGCTTACCTGCGATCCTTAGCTTCATTCACAGCTTACCTGCAATCCCCAGCTTCATTCACAGCCTTACCTGCGATCCCCAGCTTCATTCACAGCTTACCTGCAATCCCCAGCTTCATTCACAGCCTTACCTGCAATCCCCAGCTTCATTCACAGCTTACCTGCGATCCCCAGCTTCATTCACAGCTTTATTTGCAATCCCCAGTTTCATTCACAGCCTTACCTGCGATCCCCAGCTTCATTCACAGCTTACCTGCAATCCCCAGCTTCATTCACAGCTTACCTGCAATCCCCAGCATCAATTCACAGCTTACCTGCGATCCCCAGCTTCATTCACAGCTTACCTGCAATCCCCAGCATCACTCTCAGTTTCACCTGCGAACCCCAGCTTCATTTAAAGATTCACCTGCGATCCCCAGCATCACCTTATACCTCACGTGGGTCCCCAAGTATTATACAGCACTTCCATTCATATTTCATAGGCCCTCATTCCGAGTTGTTCGCTCGCTAGCTGCTTTTAGCAGCATTGCACACGCTAAGCCGCTGCCTACTGGGAGTGAATCTTAGCTTAGCAGAATTGCGAACAAAAGATTCGCAGAATTGCGAAAATAAATTTCTTTGCAGTTTCTGAGTAGCTCAAGACTTACTCTGCCACTGCGATCAGCTCAGTCAGTTTCGTTCCGGGTTTGACGTCACAAACACACCCAGCGTTCGCCCAGACAGTCCCCAATTTCTCCAGCCACTCCCGCGTTTTTCCCAGAAACGGCAGCGTTTTTTCGCACACACCCATAAAACGGCCAGTTTCCGCCCAGAAACACCCACTTCCTGTCAATCACACTCCGATCACCAGAACCAAGAAATTTCTTCGTTAAGCCGTGAGTAAAATACCAACTTTTTTGCAAATTTACTTGGCGCAGACGCACTGCGAATATTGCGCATGCGCAGTTTGCGACTAATCGCTCCGTTGCGAAAAAAAACTAACAAGCGAACAACTCGGAATGAGGGCCATAGTCCGGATTACTGGTTGTAACCAGTTGTGTACTTAATATTCACTTGTACAGAAAAGAGAAAGATCTTTCTTGCGCTTTACTAACAAATGTCAGCCTCTTAACCCACACAGAAAACCTTCACCGTGGTTTCACTTCAAGACCATACACCAATAAACGTGTGGAAAAGATGGCGCCACTTGTCACCCTTATAGACACACAGAAATGCTTACATCAAAAATGTTCCTACAGCAGTAAGAAGGTTGTATGAATTATAATCCACCTTCCATAAAGAGGATTCTCTAAATATAGTAAAAAGAGACAACAAACATAGTGTATTCCAATAAAATTGATTGATGTGTCTTTAATACTTCTTGGTCTCACTCACATGGTGGAATTTTTTCAATTCACATATAGAAATCCATAAATGTGATGAATCAACTTCATAGGTATGCAGGAAGCATAAACTCCATATGGTACATAAAAGAGAGAAATAGGAAAATAGTGCAATCCTGTCTGTGTATATTTCAAAGGGTATTTATTAAGGAAAACACTCACAAAACACAGACTTGACAATAGCATATAATAAATAGGAATTGCTTGGACATCAGGGTAAGGGAAAAGCAGCCACCGGCAGCATGGATTATAGTCACCACAAAGTCCCGGTTTACTCGAGGTGTCTCCGTGCCGTCAGGTCCGTTCTCCAAAGTTCCAGTCAGTCCAGCAAGAAAAACAAGAGTCCCCCGCTTAAGCGCTTTCGGATCAGATATCCTTCTTCAGAAGCGTAGGGGACAAACGCTATTACCTGCTTTAAATAGTGTCCTAATCCTGATCACTAAAAACAGCTGTTCACTGAATCCGCCCACGGAACAGATCAGTGTTGTGAAGGGTGACGTGTGCGTCTCAATGGACGGAAGTCGCGTCACCGGAAGTGACGCATGCGGAACTCAAATCGTGCAGTGTGCGTTCCATTTCAGCCCGTTTTCGTATATGGCTCATTTATAATGCATTATTCCATTCAGCGCTCCGTTAGTCACCCAAAATACAAAACAAATATAACAGGAGTAACTTATAACATACAATAACTTTAAACAGCCATTATTTCTTATAAAATAAATTTTTTTAAAAAATATTATTTGATAAAAGGTATCATCCAAAAAAACCAACAATTTTTAAAAACATGTAAGGTACATATATCCAGCCACAAACCACTTAAAAACCGCTAAAAGAGATTTAGAAATTCATCATAAAAACCATTTAAGTTCGAAATCACTGTTTAGTCCTGATGGAACTAAGGTTTTTAATTTGTATATCCATTTCATTTCTGTTTTGGATAATAAAATATCAGTTTGTTTATTCCTGGGGGTAGAATTAATCGTTTGGATACCCCAAAAAGATTTAAAGTGACAAGGTTTACAGGCATGTGTCAATTTAAAATGCTTTGAGACTGTGTGGGTATCTAAACCCTTTTTCACATTGCGGATGTGTTCGGATAATCTTATCTTTAAATTTCTACTTGTCTTTCCGACATATATCAATCCGCAATCACACTCTAGAGCGTAAATAACGTTACTAGAGTTAACATGTGATAAAATTCTTAATGGGATATGTATTCCCACCTACCGTGAACTCCTTAATTTTACTTGCACCTTTCGTGCATTTGCACATGGCGCAAAGTCCACATCGGTAGAACCCAGTACTTCTGATACTAGTTCTCTTAGACACCTCAATTGAACTATGGACTAACTTGTCCTTAATGGACTTGGATCTTCTATAGATAAACCTAGGTTTTGGGGGTAATATCGGGCCCAAAACTGGATCTTTCGTGAGTATCGTCCAGTGTTTTTTCATGATGAATTCTATTTCTCTGTGTTGTGAATTAAAATTAGTAATAAAAGACCACTGAGAGTCATTGTCTCTCGATATCTTCTGATTGTTCCCTTGTATAAGATCTTTCCTATCGATAGTTTTTATCCTCTCTTGAGCTTTTGTTAAAATTCACAACACAGAGAAATAGAATTCATCATGAAAAAACACTGGACGATACTCACGAAAGATCCAGTTTTGGGCCCGATATTACCCCCAAAACCTAGGTTTATCTATAGAAGATCCAAGTCCATTAAGGACAAGTTAGTCCATAGTTCAATTGAGGTGTCTAAGAGAACTAGTATCAGAAGTACTGGGTTCTACCGATGTGGACTTTGCGCCATGTGCAAATGCACGAAAGGTGCAAGTAAAATTAAGGAGTTCACGGTAGGTGGGAATACATATCCCATTAAGAATTTTATCACATGTAACTCTAGTAACGTTATTTACGCTCTAGAGTGTGATTGCGGATTGATATATGTCGGAAAGACAAGTAGAAATTTAAAGATAAGATTATCCGAACACATCCGCAATGTGAAAAAGGGTTTAGATACCCACACAGTCTCAAAGCATTTTAAATTGACACATGCCTGTAAACCTTGTCACTTTAAATCTTTTTGGGGTATCCAAACGATTAATTCTACCCCCAGGAATAAACAAACTGATATTTTATTATCCAAAACAGAAATGAAATGGATATACAAATTAAAAACCTTAGTTCCATCAGGACTAAACAGTGATTTCGAACTTAAATGGTTTTTATGATGAATTTCTAAATCTCTTTTAGCGGTTTTTAAGTGGTTTGTGGCTGAATATATGTACCTTACATGTTTTTAAAAATTGTTGGTTTTTTTGGATGATACCTTTTATCAAATAATATTTTTTTTAAAAAATTTATTTTATAAGAAATAATGGCTGTTTAAAGTTATTGTATGTTATAAGTTACTCCTGTTATATTTGTTTTGTATTTTGGGTGACTAACGGAGCGCTGAATGGAATAATGCATTATAAATGAGCCATATACGAAAACGGGCTGAAATGGAACGCACACTGCACGATTTGAGTTCCGCATGCGTCACTTCCGGTGACGCGACTTCCGTCCATTGAGACGCACACGTCACCCTTCACAACACTGATCTGTTCCGTGGGCGGATTCAGTGAACAGCTGTTTTTAGTGATCAGGATTAGGACACTATTTAAAGCAGGTAATAGCGTTTGTCCCCTACGCTTCTGAAGAAGGATATCTGATCCGAAAGCGCTTAAGCGGGGGACTCTTGTTTTTCTTGCTGGACTGACTGGAACTTTGGAGAACGGACCTGACGGCACGGAGACACCTCGAGTAAACCGGGACTTTGTGGTGACTATAATCCATGCTGCCGGTGGCTGCTTTTCCCTTACCCTGATGTCCAAGCAATTCCTATTTATTATATGCTATTGTCAAGTCTGTGTTTTGTGAGTGTTTTCCTTAATAAATACCCTTTGAAATATACACAGACAGGATTGCACTATTTTCCTATTTCTCTCTTTTATGTACCATATGGAGTTTATGCTTCCTGCATACCTATGAAGTTGATTCATCACATTTATGGATTTCTATATGTGAATTGAAAAAATTCCACCATGTGAGTGAGACCAAGAAGTATTAAAGACACATCAATCAATTTTATTGGAATACACTATGTTTGTTGTCTCTTTTTACTATATTTAGAGAATCCTCTTTATGGAAGGTGGATTATAATTCATACAACCTTCTTACTGCTGTAGGAACATTTTTGATGTAAGCATTTCTGTGTGTCTATAAGGGTGACAAGTGGCGCCATCTTTTCCACACGTTTATTGGTGTATTAATATTCACTTGTGACATTTATTGTTGGGTTGCACATTATTTGACTCTTATGATTTAATATAAACCCTCAAAGACATCTTCTGTTGTTGTGGTCACGCCCTCGGGCATCTGGTACTACTGCCTAGCGCACGTCTAGGAGTCCTCTCACCTCCTACATTCCGGTACCCATCAGCCCCTACAACTGAGGCTTCCAGTTACCGACACCAGCTCTCAGTTTTGACAGTTTGATTCTTTCACCAGTGGGAGTGGTGCCCAAGAAGGCTCCCATGGCCTTCTGCTGTCACCCACTGTCTTCTGCTGTCACCCACTGTCTCTGCCTGTCACCTTCTGCCTTCCACTGCCATCCTCTTCCTTCCCCTCTCCCCACCACCCTTTGCATCCCCATGTCACACACTGCCTTCTGCTGTCACCCACTGTCTTCTGCTGTCACCCACTGTCTCTGCCTGTCACCTTCTGCCTTCCACTGCCATCCTCTTCCTTCCCCTCTCCCCACCACCCTTTGCCTCCCCCTGTCACACACTGTCTTCTGTTGTCACCCACTACTTTCCTCTTTTGTCCACTACCTATCCCTGTCACCCACTTCCTTTCCTGTCTGCCACTGCCTGCCGCTGTCACCCTCTGCCTTCTGCTGTCAACCACTGCTTTTCCCTGTCTCCCTCTACCTTCTGCTGTCAACCACTTCTTTTCTCCCACTCCCTCTGCCTCTCCATCACCCACTGCCTTCCGCTACTCCCCACTGCCTTTCACTGTCTCTCTCTGCCTTTCGCTGTCTCTCTCTGCTTTCACTGTCACCCTCTGCCTATTGCTGTCATCCTCTGCCTTTTGCTGTCACCCTCTGCCTTCTGCTGTCTCCTCCTGCCTCTCCTTGTCACCCTCTACATCTACACCCCTTGCCTCTCCTTGTCACCCTCTACATCTACCTGTCACCCACTGCCTCTCCCTAGTGCACAGAGTTGGGGGGGGCATATTTTTGCAGCTGGGCCCACCATTCGCAAGTTCCACCACAGTGGTGAAGTAGAGTCCTATTAGAAGAAAGGGCTATGTAAATAACATTTATTGGGGGATACTTTTAATATTATTTCTACATGAAACATGGGAGTGGGGTGATGTAGATTCCTGGGGTACATGAAATGGGTTGGGTATGGGTGACCGGTGATTGGTATCCCGCTGGTCACCATACTAATGCTGGGATCCGGGGGTTTAGAATGCAGGCGTGGGGGGCAAGCGCAACGAAGCCCCTTGCGGGCTCAGTGGTGAGCTATGCTCGCCACAGGCTCTATTCCCACTGTATGGGAGGACACCCTAGAGTGGGAATAGTCACTGTTTGTTGGCATGCCGACTGTTGGGATTTTGAGGGGTCATGATGCATGCGTCGGTATTGTGACCGGCAGTCTCCGGACCACCAGTCACATAACTACATCCCATGAAACATGGAAGTTGGGTGATGTAGATTCCTGGGGGAACGGTAGTCGGCAGACTAAGTTCGTCAGCAAGATGGTGAAGCTGGAATTCAATGCAGGAACAAGGCAAAACCCACTGGACAGATGAACTGAGACCAGAGAGGAACCAGAGAGCAGAACACCGTATGGAGTAGCTATAACTGGCAAGGCGTCTTGGAATTGAGAGGCTTAAAAGAACAGGCTGGACCAATCAGCTGTGAGCACCAGACAGGCTCCTAGTAATTGATATATCATGCAGCTGCAGTGCAGACTGAGCAGGCTGACAAGCAGAATAGTAGGTTCCAGGTAACCAGCTGTAATTACAGAATGCAGACACCTGAGGAGTCAGTTGCTGAATGCAGGAGCTGAGGCACTGGGAGACAACTATGAAGGCAAAGGTAAATTATAAGAATAACTAGCAAAACATGAGTAATATTCTCAGGATTATAACAGCCACTGGTTTGGTTATATATGGAAAGAAGCAGAAATGCGCTTAATCTAATTCTTAACTTTTGAGATGTAACTTGTATTTAATTATATATTTTGTGCGGTAACCTGATTGGTTGGAGAAGACAGGGAGGGCTTACCCCCCTGTGGTACTGTGTGTAGGATTGAGATAAAAAGAGGAGGCCTGTGAGCTTCAGTGTATTATACCAGTTTCATTCTGCTGTAACATCTGCTGTATTGCTGAGCTTTTTTGAAGGCTGTATTTGGAATTAAACATCATCTGCCATCTTGTGACCTGCAGGGCTATGCCAAACCTAGCCCCGTTCTCCAGCTGTCCAGGGTGTAACCAGCGTCTCCAAGCTCCGCCTTCGGCCTGCTACCGTGCTGTGCTTGGGCAAGCAACGTTTGAGGATTCGTCAACACCACACAGGTGTGATAAGGCGGCGTGTCAACGCATACAGAGCAGAACCGTGGTTCCAAATGCCACGGCAGCTTAGGAGTTTGGTGGTGGCAGCGTAAACCCGCCCACTGCACAGTGGGTGGAGTCCGTAACAGGCGGTTGCTGACGGTAAGCGGGAATCCCCTATGTGGCCAGGTCTCGTGTGACCTAAACATCCATTATGTGTACTGGGGACGGGACGTGAAAGCGGTGAGGGCTTTCGTATGGGATCATCCGGTCACAGAAATTGGTGGCATAGCGGTGGGATAATCCCAGGCGGCTTTTCGGTCACCTGATTGGAGAAGCCGAGTTACTCAGGAGAGGAGTAACTGCAGCGCAGGAGAACGCACAAGATGGCGGACTTCAGCGGAATGTCTAAGGGCGATCTGGAGATCGTGTGCCAGGAGAAGGGTGCGGATATCCCTTTGAACACGTCCAGAAACGTCATGAAGGTGGCGATCATGATCTTGGAGGAGTCAAGTCGGGAGGAGGTGGAAAGCGCTGACGGCGTCGGCATCCAAGAGGACAACCCTACAGACAACCTTCTTACGGAACCAGTGAGACCAACAAGCCCCGCCCTCTCTAGCGGCAGCCATGTTTCCCAGCAATCCCTAGCAGGGCCGGAGATCCAACGTCCCAGAGGGGGCGGCACGGATACCCTAGCAGATCAGCTAGCGGAATTGGGGGAAAGGGCAACGGAGCAAGAACGCATACTTGTCATTCGGATGTGGCATGCGGAGCGGGCATCACAGGCCGTGGTGCTCCGGGAGCCGTTGTCAGCTGCTGAACACAGATCGGGACGCATTCAGTTTGCCAAGTTTGCAGACAGTGATGGGGACATTGATGGACATTTACAAGTTTTTGAGAGGACTTGCAAACTACATGAATTACCCAAGTTGGAGTGGGTGAGACACGTTGTGCCCACTCTGCATGGAGAGGCCTTGGAGGCCTATCGAGGAGTGGCCATGGAGGACTGTGGGGATTACGACGAAGTCGCGAAGGCCCTCCTCCAGCGATTCTTCATCACTCCAGAGTCGTACAGGAAGAAATTCTGGGACTTGCACAAGAAACCTAGCAGCACCCATGAGCAGTTCGCCACCCAGCTGTGGCAGTACGTGGTGAAGTGGGTGAAGGATTCTGAAGCCACTACATGGGACGCACTGATCGACCTGATCTGCAGGGAGAAGTTCTATTGCAGGTGCGCCCCAGAAGTGAAGGAGTGGGTTCTAGACCGGGAGCCACCCAGCTTAAAGATGGCTGCCCAGTTAGCCGACTAGTATGTGGCAATTCGGCCGCAGGGGCAGAAGCGCCAAGCCAGCAGCCAGCTCCAAAAGACTGTACCACCAGGGGGAACCCCCCTCTTCAGCTCATCACCCCCCAAAGCAAGCATCTTCCAACCCGGGTGCTCTTGGCCAGCAACCGCACCGCAGCATCCCTGCAACTGATCAGAGATCATCTGTGCCACGACTGGAGAAGAAGTGCTACGGCTGTGGGAAAATCGGACATCTGAGGATGAACTGTCCTGCATCCCAAGCACCCCAGACTCGCATTCCAAATCCGAGTGCTGGAACCCGGCTCGCTTGTTTGACGAGTGGAGATGAGCCTACAGAGACTGTTCCCCCTCCAGTCAGTCCGATGGAGTGTGACGAGAGACAGGTGCACTCTGCGGAGAGAGTCACCTGCATGGCCAAACAGCCCCTACACAATATGTGGAGGCACCTGCAGCCGGTCCATGTGGGACTCCTGCAGGGGGAAGGCCTAAGAGACTCTGGGGCCTCAATCACTGTGGTGAGTCCCCACCTTATAGATCCTGCTGCAGTATTGCAGGGTCGCACTGCCAAGGTCACCCTGGCAGATGGAATGGAGAAAGAGGTTCCCGTGGCAAGAGTCTGCCTGGACTGGGGAGCTGGACCAGAGTTGCGAGAAGTTGCCGTCATGAATGGTCTCCCAACTGATGTGGTCCTAGGAAATGATCTGGGTGGTGGGATCGTCGCTACGTTTGTTGGCGCCATTCCCCGGAGTCAAGTTCCACAACCACCGTTGACATCAGATACTCCAGCATAGCACAGCCCAGAGAAAAAGACTACAGCTGCTAGACATCTGCCACCACAGCCAACCACAGCATCAACCAGCCCAGAGGAAAAGATTACAGCGGCTAGATCGGTATATCGACCCCGCATGCCTTTTGCCTCTGGTATGCCTACGTCCCCTAGCAATGCAGAGGATGTTGGTTCCAGCTTGTTTGATCCTGTAGGGGTGCCCAATGATACTCCTCACCCAAGTGGTTTGCCAACTCCGGCGGTGAGTGTAAGAAACCACACTGACCTTTCCGTGACTGACCCCTACCAGACTGATCCTAGTAGTCCACCCCTAGATCCCCCTGTAGAGTGTCCAAATTTAGGAGAGATTGAGGGCCGCAGACAGGAGTTTAGGGAGGCTCAACTCTCTGACCCATCCCTGAAAGGCATGAGGCACCACTCTGGCAGCGGCCTTGACAGGGTTGGGGCAGGAAGTTTGACCTGTCGGGAAGGGTTAAGGTTCAGGGTAGACAGGAAAGTGGGAGGGGATAGACCAGATAGGGAACATGTCCAACTGGTCCCCCCAGGGAACTTTCCTGTGCAACCGGTGTCGGTTGCCAGTGAAACACCTTGGGACAGCCACTCAGAGATTAACAGTACCCTGAAGTGCTGACCCAGAGCTTACCCTGGTCTGGAATGTCGGATGACGCCCAGACCAACTGTAAGGCTGGTGCCATGTGTTGGCAGCTGGGGCACTCCAGCGGTTGTGTTGTCTCTGGGCCTCTGCCCATAGGGGAACCCTTGCAGCAAGTTGCTGTGGACATAGCAGGTCCCCTGCCTGTGCGCAGTAGATCGGGGAAGACACGCAGCCTCCCTGTAGTGGATGCCACACAGGATCCAGAGGCTGGTGGTCTGGCTGCCATCACTGTGGCACAGGTAGCGGACAAGGAGGAAAGAGCAGACCTAGGTGACAGGGTAGGTTTCCCGAGTCATAGGTCGACAGAGGAGGATTGGAGGGCAGGTCTGACAGTTAGAGCAGACAGTTGCCAGATAGGAATGACAAAGGTGCAGTGCCGTGTGGGAGGAGACAGGGGTAGGCCCAAAGCAGAGGTGACCAGAGGCTGTCCCCGGCCCACATCACCCAGACAGGTACTGACCTTAGAACCTGTAACGCCCTACGGACATGTTGTCACCGATTTTAGTTCTGTAGTGAACCCCTTTACAGAGATGACTAGGAAGGGCATCCCAAAGTCACTGGACTTTGCACCCGCTTGTGAGTTGGCATTCCAGTCATTGGAGGAGGCTCTGGTACCCGCTCCAATGCTGATGGCGCCCATTCTTGACCAGGACGTTGTGGTACGAACTACTGCGCCACTGCATGGACTGGGAGCAGTACTGAACCAGAAAGAGCCATATGGGCAGGAGCACCCTGTGGCCTGTTTGAGCAGAACACTGCTATGGTGGAAGGTGGGGTATGCCACAGTTGGGACACCTTGGGTGGCACTTGTGTGTACGTTGGACCAGTTTTTACTCTGTTCTTATAACTGGCCTCCCACAGTGGTGACTTTCCACCCACCTGTTAGGTGGTTGCAACCTTCCTTAGGGAAATCGGACAGACTTTTGTGGTGGAGCCTTGAACTTGGACTTCAGATGGACTATTTGAACATTGTGCACCCCCGAAGAAAGGCCTACTGCACTATGGATGAACTGTCTAGGCCGGATGTAGATTCCTGGGGTACATGAAATGTGGAAGAGGGGTGATGTAGATTCCTGGGGTACATGAAAGGTGGAAGTGTGGTGATGTAGATTCATGAGGGTACATGAAATGTGGAAGAGGGGTGATGTAGATTCCTGGGGTACATGAAATGTGGAAGAGGGGTGATGTAGATTCCTGGGGTACATGAAAGGTGGAAGTGTGGTGATGTAGATTCATGAGGGTACATGAAATGTGGAAGAGGGGTGATGTAGATTCCTGGGGTACATGAAATGTGGAAGAGGGGTGATGTAGATTCCTGGGGTACATGAAGGGTGGAAGTGGGGTGATGTAGATTCCTGAGGGTACATGAAATGTGGAGGAGGGGTGATGTAGATTCCTGGGGTACATGAAATGTGGAAGAGGGGTGATGTAGATTCCTGGGGTACATGAATGTGGAAGAGGGGTGATGTAGATTCCTGGGGTACATGAAATGTGGAAGAGGGGTGATGTAGATTCCTGGGGTACATGAAATGTGGAAGAGGGGTGATGTAGATTTCTGGGGTACATGAAAGGTGGTAGAGGGATGATGTTACAGTACATCACTGGGGGTACATGAAACTTGAAGAAGGATGATGTAGTTTCTTGGGGGAACATGGAAGAAGGGGGATGTAGATTCCTGGGGGTACATGAAACATGGAAGAAGGGTGTAGATTCCTGGGGTACATGGAAGAGAGATGATGAAGATTGCTGGGGGAACATGGAAGAAGGGTGATGTAGATTCCTGGGATAACATGGAAGAAGGGTGATGTAGATTCCTGGGAGAACATGGAAGAGGGGTGATGTAGATTGCTGGGGGTACATGGAAGAGGGTGATGTAGATTCCTGGGGGTACGTGGAAGAGGGGTGATGTAGATTGCTGGGAGAACATGGAAGAGGGGTGATGTAGGTTCCTGGGGTACATGGAAGGGGGTGATGTAGATTCCTGGGGTACATGGAAGAGGGTGACGTAGATTCCTGGGAGAACATGGAAGAGGGGTGATGTAGATTGCTGGGAGAACATGGAAGAGGGGTGATGTAGATTCCTGGGGGTACATGGAAGAGGGGTGATGTAGATTCCTGCGAGAACATGGAAGAGGGGTGATGTAGGTTCCTGGGGTACATGGAAGAGGGTGATGTAGATTGCTGGGGGTACATGGAAGAGGGGTGATGTAGATTCCTGGGGGTACATGGAAGAGGGGTGATGTAGATTGCTGGGATAACATGGAAGAGGGTGATGTAGATTCTTGGGAGAACATAGAAGAGGGGTGATGTAGATTCCTGGGAGAACATGGAAGAGGGGTGATATAGATTGCTGGGAGAACATGGAAGAGGGGTGATGAAGGTTCCTGGGGTACATGGAAGAGGGGTGATGTAAGTTCCTGGGGTACATGGAAGAGGGTGATGTAGATTCCTGGGGGTACATGGAAGAGGGTGATGTAGATTCCTGGGAGAACATGGAAGAGGGGTGATGTAGATTCCTGGGGGTACATGGAAGAGGGTGATGCAGATTCCTGTGGGTACATGGAAGAGGGGTGATGTAGATTGCTGGGATAACATGGAAGAGGGTGATGTAGATTCTTGGGAGAACATAGAAGAGGGGTGATGTAGGTTCCTGGGGTACATGGAAGAGGGTGATGTAGATTCCTGGGGTACATGGAAGAGGGATGATGTAGATTCCTGGGAGAACATGGAAGAGGGTTATGTAGATTCCTGGGAGAACATGGAAGAGAGGTGATGTACATTGCTGGGAGAACATGGAAGAGGAGTGATGTAGATTGCTGGGAGAACATGGAAGAGGGGTGATGTAGATTGCTGGGAGAACATGGAAGAGGGTGATGTAGATTCTTGGGAGAACATGGAAGAGGGGTGATGTAGGTTCCTGGGGTACATGGAAGAGGGGTGATGTAGGTTCCTGGGGTACATGGAAGGTGGTGATGTAGATTCCTGGGGTACATGGAAAAGGGTGACGTAGATTCCTGGGAGAACATGGAAGAGGGGTGATGTAGATTGCTGGGAGAACATGGAAGAGGGTGATGTAGATTCTTGGGAGAACATGGAAGAGGGGTGATGTAGGTTCCTGGGGTACATGGAAGAGGGTGATGTAGATTCCTGGGGTACATGGAAGAGGGTGATGTAGATTCCTGGGGGTACATGGAAGTGGGTGATGTAGATTCCTGGGAGAACATGGAAGAGGGGTGATATAGATTGCTGGGAGAACATGGAAGAGGGGTGATGAAGGTTCCTGGGGTACATGGAAGAGGGTGATATAGGTCCCTGGGGTACATAGAAGAGGGTGATGTAGATTCCTGGGGGTACATGGAAGAGGGTGATGTAGATTCCTGGGAGAACATGGAAGAGGGGTGATGTAGATTCCTGGGGGTACATGGAAGAGGGTGATGTAGATTCCTGGGGGTACATGGAAGAGGGGTGATGTAGATTCCTGGGAGAACATGGAAGAGGGGTGATGTAGGTTCCTGGGGTACATGGAAGAGGGTGATGTAGATTGCTGGGGGTACATGGAAGAGGGGTGATGTAGATTCCTGGTGGTACATGGAAGAGGGGTGATGTAGATTGCTGGGATAACATGGAAGAAGGTGATGTAGATTCTTGGGAGAACATGTAAGAGGGTGATGTAGATTCCTGGGAGAACATGGAAGAGGGGTGATGTAGATTGCTGGGAGAACATGGAAGAGGGTGATGTAGATTCCTGGGGGTACATGGAAGAGGGGTGATGTAGATTGCTGGGGGTACATGGAAGAGGGTGATGTAGATTCCTGGGAGAACATGGAAGAGGGGTGATGTAGGTTCCTGGGAGAACATGGAAGAGGGTGATGTAGATTCCTGGGAGAACATGGAAGAGGGTAATGTAGATTCCTGGGGGTACATGGAAGAGGGGTTATGAAGATTCCTGGGGGTACATGGAAGAGGGGAGATGTAATTTCCTGGGGTACATGGAAGAGGGTGATGTAAATTCCTGGGAGAACATGGAAGAGGGTGATGTAGATTCCTGGGGGTTCATGGAAGAGGGGTGATGTAGATTCCTGGGGTACATGGAAGAGGGGTGATGTAGATTCCTGGGGTACATGGAAGAGGGGTGATGTAGATCCCTGGGAGAACATGGAAGAGGGTAATGTAGGTTCCTGGGGTACATGGAAGAGGGGTGATATAGATTGCTGGGGGTACATGGAAGAGGGGTGATGTAGATTCCTGGGGGTATATGGAAGAGGGGTGATGTAGATTGCTGGGGGTACATGGAAGAGAGGGGATGTAGATTCCTGGGGGTACATGGAAGAGGGGTGATGTAGATTCCTGGGGGTACATGGAAGAGGGGTGATGTAGATTCGTGGGGTACATGGAAGAGGGGTGATGTAGATTTGTGGGGTACATGGAAGAGGGGTGATGTAGATTCGTGGGGTACATGGAAGAGGGGTGATGTAGATTCCTGGGAGAACATGGAAGAGGGGTGATGTAGATTCCTGGGGGTACATGGAAGAGGGTGATGTAGATTCCTGGGGGTACATGGAAGAGGGGTGATGTAGATTCCTGGGAGAACATGGAAGAGGGGTGATGTAGATTCCTGGGGGTACATGGAAGAGGGGTGATGTAGATTCCTGGGGTACATGGAAGAGGGGTGATGTAGATTGCTGGGAAAACATGGAAGAGGGGTGATGTAGATTGCTGGGGGTACATGGAAGAGGGGTGATGTAGATTCCTGGGGGTACATGGAAGAGGGGTGATGTAGATTCCTGGGGGTACATGGAAGAGGGTGATGTAGATTCCTGGGGGTACATGGAAGAGGGGTGATGTAGATTCCTGGGAGAACATGGAAGAGGGGTGATGTAGATTCCTGGGGGTACATGGAAGAGGGTGATGTAGATTCCTGGGGGTACATGGAAGAGGGGTGATGTAGATTCCTGGGGTACATGGAAGAGGGGTGATGTAGATTGCTGGGAAAACATGGAAGAGGGGTGATGTAGATTGCTGGGGGTACATGGAAGAGGGGTGATGTAGATTCCTGGGGGTACATGGAAGAGGGGTGATGTAGATTCCTGGGGTACATGGAAGAGGGTGATGTAGATTCCTGGGGTACATGGAAGAGGGTGATGTAGATTCATGGGGGTACATGGAAGAGGGGTGATGTAGATTCCTGGGGTACATGGAAGAGGGGTGATGTAGATTCCAGGGGGTACATGGAAGAGGGGTGATGTAGATTGCTGGGAGAACATGGAAGAGGGGTGATGTAGATTGCTGGGGGTACATGGAAGAGGGTGATGTAGATTCCTGGGGGTACATGGAAGAGGGGTGATGTAGATTCCTGGGGGTACATGGAAGAGGGGTGATGTAGATTCCTGGGGTACATGGAAGAGGGGTGATGTAGATTGCTGGGAGAACATGGAAGAGGGTGATGTAGATTCCTGGGGGTACATGGAAGAGGGGTGATGTAGATTGCTGGGGTACATGGAAGAGGGTGATGTAGATTCCTGGGGGTACATGGAAGAGGGGTGATGTAGATTCCTGGGGTACATGGAAGAGGGGTGATGTAGATTGCTGGGAGAACATGGAAGAGGGGTGATGTAGATTGCTGGGAGAACATGGAAGAGGGGTGATGTAGATTGCTGGGGGTACATGGAAGAGGGTGATGTAGATTCCTGGGAGAACATGGAAGAGGGGTGATGTAGATTCCTGGGGGTATATGGAAGAGGGGTGATGTAGATTGCTGGGGGTACATGGAAGAGAGGGGATGTAGATTCCTGGGGGTACATGGAAGAGGGGTGATGTAGATTCCTGGGGGTACATGGAAGAGGGGTGATGTAGATTCGTGGGGTACATGGAAGAGGGGTGATGTAGATTCGTGGGGTACATGGAAGAGGGGTGATGTAGATTCCTGGGAGAACATGGAAGAGGGGTGATGTAGATTCCTGGGGGTACATGGAAGAGGGTGATGTAGATTCCTGGGGGTACATGGAAGAGGGGTGATGTAGATTCCTGGGAGAACATGGAAGAGGGGTGATGTAGATTGCTGGGGGTACATGGAAGAGGGGTGATGTAGATTGCTGGGAGAACATGGAAGAGGGGTGATGTAGATTGCTGGGGGTACATGGAAGAGGGTGATGTAGATTCCTGGGAGAACATGGAAGAGGTGTGATGTAGATTCCTGGGGGTATATGGAAGAGGGGTGATGTAGATTGCTGGGGGTACATGGAAGAGAGGGGATGTAGATTCCTGGGGGTACATGGAAGAGGGGTGATGTAGATTCCTGGGGGTACATGGAAGAGGGGTGATGTAGATTCGTGGGGTACATGGAAGAGGGGTGATGTAGATTTGTGGGGTACATGGAAGAGGGGTGATGTAGATTCGTGGGGTACATGGAAGAGGGGTGATGTAGATTCCTGGGAGAACATGGAAGAGGGGTGATGTAGATTCCTGGGGGTACATGGAAGAGGGTGATGTAGATTCCTGGGGGTACATGGAAGAGGGGTGATGTAGATTCCTGGGGGTACATGGAAGAGGGGTGATGTAGATTCCTGGGAGAACATGGAAGAGGGGTGATGTAGATTCCTGGGGGTACATGGAAGAGGGGTGATGTAGATTGCTGGGAGAACATGGAAGAGGGGTGATGTAGATTGCTGGGGGTACATGGAAGAGGGGTGATGTAGATTGCTGGGAGAACATGGAAGAGGGGTGATGTAGATTGCTGGGGGTACATGGAAGAGGGTGATGTAGATTCCTGGGAGAACATGGAAGAGGGTGATGTACATTCCTGGGAGAACATGGAAGAGGGTGATGTAGATTACTGGGGTACATGGAAGAGGGGTGATGTAGATTCCTGGGGTACATGGAAGAGGGGTGATGTAGATTGCTGGGAGAACATGGAAGAGGGTGATGTAGATTACTGGGGTACATGGAAGAGGGGTGATGTAGATTCCTGGGGTACATGGAAGAGGGGTGATGTAGATTGCAGGGAGAACATGGAAGAGGGGTGATGTAGATTCCTGGGGTACATGGAAGAGGGGTGATGTAGATTGCTGGGAGAACATGGAAGAGGGTGATGTAGATTCCTGGGGGTACATGGAAGAGGGTGATGTAGATTCCTGGGGGTACACGGAAGAGGGGTGATGTAGATTCCTGGGAGAACATGGAAGAGGGGTGATGTAGATTGCTGGGGGTACATGGAAGAGGGGTGATGTAGATTGCTGGGGGTACATGGAAGAGGGTGATGTAGATTCCTGTGAGAACATGGAAGAGGGGTGATGTACATTCCTGGGAGAACATGGAAGAGGGTGATGTAGATTCCTGGGAGAACATGGAAGAGGGGTGATGTAGATTGCTGGGAGAACATGGAAGAGGGTGATGTAGATTCCTGGGGGTACATGGAAGAGGGGTGATGTAGATTGCTGGGGGTACATGGAAGAGGGTGATGTAGATTCCTGGGAGAACATGGAAGAGGGGTGATGTAGATTCCTGGGGTACATGGAAGAGGGTGATGTAGATTCCTGGGAGAACATGGAAGAGGGGTGATGTAGATTGCTGGGAGAACATGGAAGGGGGTGATGTAGATTCCTGGGGGTACATGGAAGGGGGTGATGTAGATTCCTGGGAGAACATGGAAGAGGGTGATGTACATTCCTGGGACACCTATTTTTGGCAGTGGGCAGGCCTCGTGCACCAGCAGCTGGTTCCAGTACCGTGTATTATGTATCACACTGGCCAGGCGCTGCTGGCGAATGTCGGGTTAACCAGTTACCAACCAGCTGCCAGCTCGCTAGCACTGCACGGGGAAGAGGGCAGCTGAGATCTTCACAATCCTCCAAATGAGTTAACAACGCAGTGATTACACATTCATGCTGACAGCAGGACTAAAGCCTCCCATCCCCCATCCTCTCAGCTTTCACCCCTCTCATCTCCTGGCTGCAGACTGCAAGCAGCAGGCACAGGCTGCAGAGGACCTGCTATCTGGGCCAAGGCTGGGTAAATATCCATATCCATATAGATGCCCTTACTGCCCTGGGCCTGTCGCTGAGTGTGAGTGTAGCAGTCCCTGTTAGACTCAGCAGCAAGTGAGCAGCATGGAGGGGGAGGGGGGGGGGGGTGTGCACAGAGGAGAGAGGGGGGGGGGAGAGTGTGCACAGGGGAGGGGGGCTCATCCTTTCCCTCTATTCCTGCTCCTATGATTTGCTGCTCTCCTGTCCTCAGACAACCCCAGATAGCTGGGAAACCAGATCCTGCTGCCTGTGTATGCGACCTGGCGGCACAGCCGTGTTACATGTGTCCTGTCTGTTGTACGGCAGTGTTACATGTGTCCTGTCTGTTGTACGACTGTGTTACATGTGTCCTGTCTGTTGTACGACTGTGTTACATGTGTCCTGTCTGTTGCACGGCAGTGTTACATGTGTCCTGTCTGTTGTACGGCAGTGTTACATGTGTCCTGTCTGTTGTACGACTGTGTTACATGTGTCCTGTCTGTTGCACGGCAGTGTTACATGTGTCCTGTCTGTTGTACGACTGTGTTACATGTGTCCTGTCTGTTGCACGGCAGTGTTACATGTGTCCTGTCTGTTGTACGGCAGTGTTACGTGGGTCCCGTCTGTTGTACGGCAGTGTTACGTGGGTCCCGTCTGTTGTACGGCGGTGTTACGTGGGTCCCGTCTGTTGTACGGCAGTGTTACGTGGGTCCCGTCTGTTGTACGGCAGTGTTACGTGGGTCCCGTCTGTTGTACGGCAGTGTTACGTGGGTCCCGTCTGTTGTACGGCAGTGTTACGTGGGTCCCGTCTGTTGTACGGCAGTGTTACGTGGGTCCCGTCTGTTGTACGGCAGTGTTACGTGGGTCCCGTCTGTTGTACAGCGCTTCACTTTTTCCACATTTTGTTATGTTACAGCCTTATTCCAAAATGGAATAAATTCATTTTTCCCTCAACATTCTACACACAATACCCCATAATGACAAAGTGAAAAAAAGTTTTTTTTTGTGATTTTTGAAAATGTATTAAAAATAAAAAACTAAGAAATCACATGTACATAAGTATTCACAGCCTTTGCAGTGAAGCTCTAAATTGAGCTCAGGTGCATCCTGTTTCCACTGATCATCCTTGAGATGTTCCTACAGCTTAATTGGAGTCCACCTGTTGTAAATTCAGTTGATTGGACATGATTTGGAAAGGCTCACACCTGGCTATATAAGGTCCCACACTTGACAGTGCATGTCTGAGCACTAACCAAGCATGAAGTCAAAGGAATGGTCTGTAGAACACAGAGACAGGATTGTCTTGAGGCACAAATCTGGGGAAGGGTACAGAAAAATATCTGTGCTTTGAAGGTTCCAATGAGGACAGTGGCCTCCATCATCCGTAGATGGAAGAATTTCGGAACCACCAGACTCTTCCTAGAGCTGGCCGGCCGTCTAAATTGAGCAATCGGGGGAGAAGGGCCCTAGTCAGGGAGGTGATCAAGAACCCGATGGGCACTCTGTCAGAGCTACAGCTTTCCAATCTGGAGAGAGCAGAACCTTCCAGAAGGACAAACACCTCTGCAGCAATCCACCAATCAGGGCTGTATGGTAGAGTGGCCAGACAGAAGCCACTCCTTAGTAAAAAATCACATGGCAGCCCACCTGGAGTTTGCCAAAATGCACCGGAAGGACTCTCAGACCATGAGAAACAAAATTCTCTGGTCTGATGAGACAAAGATTGAACTCTTTGGTGTGAATGCCAGGCGTCATATTTGGAGGAAACCAGGCACCGCTCATCACCAGGCCAATACCATCCCTACAGTGAAGTATGATGGTGGCAGCATCATGCTGTGGGGATGTTTCTCAGTGGCAGGAACTGGGAGACTTGTCAGGGTAGAGGGAAATATGAACGCAGCAATGTACAGAGACATCTTGGATGAAAACCTAGGTTTCTACGGGGCTGCTTACGGCAGAATTACCCAAGCTCTGAAATGCGCAGCTGATATACAATGTATATGTAAGAGTGAATTCCCTGGTGACAGTATAACGTGTAATTCCTGTAACCCACCCTCTGTCGCAGCATCACAGATTCCTGTAAGCGACACCTTCTCCTCTTACATGAAAAGCAAAGGACGGACCCCCAGATATGTCAAGTGTCGGAAGAACCCCCCGGAAAAACACCAGTGTAAAGATGGTCATCCAGGTGAGAAAATCCATCTTAGTAACAGTACTTATGTACATAGAGTATCATCAATAGGAACAGAACAACCAGTGTACACCTGAGCCTGCGGCTATTGTGTATGACGGAGATAACCTGCAGGAGACTGTCCTTCCTGCTGCTATTTTTGTATCAGCTTTATGGTCATGCAGAGTAATGTGGTAAAATGGTTTCAGTAGCAAGAGGAGGAATTTTTTTCAGTGTTGGAAGAGTTGGGTGAAGCTAGCAGAAGTGGTAGAGTTGCTTGGAGCTGGTTGGGGCTGAGTGGACCTAGTGGAGCTGGAGGAGATGGGTGGAGCTGGCAGAGATGATTTATTTGGTTGGAGCTGGTTATGGTTGAGTGGAGCTGGTGGAGTTGGTTGGAGCTGGTTAGCGCTGAGTGTACCCGATGTAGCTGGCAGAGATGGTGGAGTTGGTTGGAGATGGTTAGGGCTGAGTGGACCTGGAGGAGATGGCAAAGTTGGTTGAAGCTGGTTAGCGAAGTAGACCTGGCAGAGCTTGAGGATTTGGGAGGAGATGGTGGAGTTGGTTGGAGCTGGTAAGCACGGAGTGGACCTGGAGGAGATGGCGGAGTTTGTTGGAGCTGGCATAGCTGGAGGAGTTGGGGGGAGCTGGAGAAGTTTGGTAGAGCTGGCAGAGATGGTGGAGTTGGTTGGAGCTAGTAAGTGCTTAGTGGATCTGGCAGTGCTGGAAGAGTTGGGATGAACTAGAGGAGATGGAGTTGGTTGTAGCTGGTTAGGACTGAGTGGACCTGGTGAATTGGAGGAGTTGGGAGCTGGATGAGATGGTGGATTTTGTTGGAGCTGTTTAATGCTAAGTGGAGTTAGGGGGAGATTGGGGAGTTTGTTGGAGCTGGTTAGCGCTAAGTGAAAGTGAAGGAGTTTTGGAGAGCTGAAGCAATTAGGGGGAGCTCGAGGAGTTAGGAAAGTTGGAGGAACTGAGGGAGCTCGTGAAAGCCAGATGAATTGGGTGAAGCTGGAAAAGATGATGGAGTTGGTTGGAGCAGGTTAGGGCTAAGTGAAGCTGAAGGATTTTTGGAGAAGTTGGTGGAGGTGGTGGAGCTTGAAGATTTTGGTGGAGTGGTGGAGCTTGAAGAGTTGGGTGGAGCTGGAGGAGTTTTGTGGAGCTGAGGAGATGGGTGGAGGTGGTATAGCTTGAAGAGTTGGGTGGAGCTGGAGGAGTTTTGTGGAGATGAGGAGATGGGTGGAGGTGGTAAAGCTTGAAGAGTTGGGTGGAGATGGAGGAGTTGGATGGAGCTGGTGGAGTTAGGTTGAGCTTTAGGAGTTGGGTGGAGGTAGTCATGTAACTAATACAAAAAAACAGATTGTGTAAGGCCAGTCGGCACATACAACTTCTAATGGGGTTCTGTAGCCATTTGTGAGCCACTTATATGTTTACACCACCTGGCTTTTGGCTATAAGGTCCTATATGTGCCTATGTATTATGTAGGCATATTTCATGGCAAATGTCGCTTAATATTATGGATATAAATCAATTTAAATGATCTCCTAATACGTTTTCAGTTTTACCAACCAACATGCTACGATCTGGAAACTGTGATGTGAGTCTGATGTCTATAGTTTATGTACTTTAAGTTACTAATGGGTACATTACATTATACAGTACTTTCTCTATAGTCTTTAATGCAAAGTTTTCGTTCTTTGAGTTGATTTATTTTTTGGATCTTTTGGAAACAATGGGGTAAATTTACTAAGAATCGTATTTTCCCGTTTGAGGTCAAAGTTCAATCACGAATGACATCGAAAGTGTAAATATGCAACTTTTTGAATTGATTACGACTAATTTACTAAGCTGCCGTATTCTGCATTTTCGGTTTTTCCGATGTCGATGTCATTCGTTTTTTTAGGCAGTGTTTTACGTGAGTGACTTGTAAAACACTGCCGACTTTAATACAATGAATCTCGGCCGGATCTGAGAGATCCGTGCAGGGCTTCATTGTGCACCTTGTAAAAAAAATAAAAAATGTTTAAACTTTAAAAAAAAATTGCGTGGGGTCCCCCCTCCTAAGCCAAACCAGCCTCGGGCTCTTTGAGCCGGCCCTGGTTGCAAAAATATGGGGAAAAAATTGACAGGCTGATAGCCTTTGTTGAAAGTAGAGATGAGCGGGTTCGGTTCCTCGGAATCCGAACCCGCCCGAACTTCAGCTTTTTTTACACGGATCCGAGCGACTCGGATCTTCCCGCCTTGCTCGGTTAACCCGAGCGCGCCCGAACGTCATCATGACGCTGTCGGATTCTCGCGAGGCTCGGATTCTATCGCGAGACTCGGATTCTATATAAGGAGCCGCGCGTCGCCGCCATTTTCACACGTGCATTGAGATTGATAGGGAGAGGACGTGGCTGGCGTCCTCTCCATTTAGATTAGAAGAGAGAGAGTGAGATTGAGACAGAGACACTTGATTTACTGGAGCTTAGTAGTACTAGAGAGTGCAGAGTTTACTAGTGACTGACCACTGACCAGTGACCACCAGTGCAGTTTTATTTAATATAATCCGTTCTCTGCCTGAAAAAAACGATACACAGTGACTCAGTCACATACCATATCTGTGCTCAGCCCAGTGTGCTGCATCATCTATGTATAATATCTGACTGTGCTCACACAGCTTAATTGTGGGGGAGACTGGGGAGCAGTTATAGGTTATAGCAGGAGCCAGGAGTACATATTATTAAAATTAAACAGTGCACACTTTTGCTGCAGGAGTGCCACTGCCAGTGTGACTGACCAGTGACCTGACCACACTGACCACCAGTATAGTATACTATATTGTGATTGCCTGAAAAAGTTAAACACTCGTCGTGTGACTTGTGTGGTGTTTTTTTATTCTATAAAAAACTCATTCTGCTGACAGACAGTGTCCAGCAGGTCCGTCATTATATAATGTATACCTGTCCGGCTGCAGTAGTGATATATATATATTTTTTATATCATTATTTATCATCCAGTCGCAGCAGACACAGTACGGTAGTTCACGGCTGTAGCTACCTCTGTGTCGGCACTCGGCAGTCCATCCATAATTGTATACCACCTACCCGTGGTTTTTTTTTTCTTTCTTCTTTATACATACTACATCTCATTATCATCCAGTCTATATTAGCAGCAGACACAGTACAGTACGGTAGTCCACGGCTGTAGCTACCTCTGTGTCGGCACTCGGCAGTCCATCCATAATTGTATACCACCTACCCGTGGTTTTTTTTTTCTTCTTTATACATACTACATCTCATTATCATCCAGTCTATATTAGCAGCAGACACAGTACAGTACGGTAGTCCACGGCTGTAGCTACCTCTGTGTCGGCACTCGGCAGTCCATCCATAATTGTATACCACCTACCCGTGGTTTTTTTCTCTAACGTCCTAGTGGATGCTGGGGACTCCGTCAGGACCATGGGGAATAGCGGCTCCGCAGGAGACAGGGCACAAAAAGTAAGCTTTTAGGATCACATGGTGTGTACTGGCTCCTCCCCCTATGACCCTCCTCCAAGCCTCAGTTAGGTTTTTGTGCCCGTCCGAGCAGGGTGCAATCTAGGTGGCTCTCTTAAAGAGTTGCTTAGAAAAAGTTTTTAGGTTCTTTATTTTCAGTGAGTCCTGCTGGCAACAGGCTCACTGCATCGAGGGACTTAGGGGAGAGAAGTGAACTCACCTGCGTGCAGGATGGATTGGCTTCTTAGGCTACTGGACACCATTAGCTCCAGAGGGAGTCGGAACACAGGTCTCGCCCTGGGGTTCGTCCCGGAGCCGCGCCGCCGACCCCCCTTGCAGATGCTGAAGATTGAAGAGGTCCGGAACCAGGCGGCAGAAGACTTTCAGTCTTCATCAGGTAGCGCACAGCACTGCAGCTGTGCGCCATTGTTGTCAGCACACTTCACACAGCGGTCACGGAGGGTGCAGGGCGCGGGGGGGGGGCGCCCTGGGCAGCAATGTATAATACCTGTATGGCGAAAAATACATCACATATAGCCCTTGAGGCTATATGGATGTATTTAACCCCTGCCAGATATCACAGACTCCGGAGAAGAAGCCCGCCGAAAAGGGGGCGGGGCCTATTCTCCTCAGCACACAGCGCCATTTTCCCTCACAGAAATGCTGGTGGGAAGGCTCCCATGCTCTCCCCTGCACTGCACTACAGAAACAGGGTTAAAACAGAGAGGGGGGGCACTGATTTGGCGATATGAATATATATTAAAATGCTATAAGGGAGGAACACTTATATAAGGTTATCCCTGTATATATATAGCGCTCTGGTGTGTGCTGGCAAACTCTCCCTCTGTCTCCCCAAAGGGCTAGTGGGTCCTGTCCTCTATCAGAGCATTCCCTATGTGTGTGCTGTATGTCGGTACGTGTGTGTCGACATGTATGAGGAAAATGTTGGTGAGGAGGCGGAGCAAATTGCCTGTAATGGTGATGTCACTCTCTAGGGAGTCGACACCGGAATGGATGGCTTATTTATGGAATTACGTGATAATGTCAACACGCTGCAAGCCGGTTGACGACATGAGACGGCCGGCGAACAAATTAGTACCTGTCCAGGCGTCTCAAACACCGTCAGGGGCTGTAAAACGCCCATTTACCTCAGTCGGTCGACACAGACCCAGACACGGACACTGATTTCAGTGTCGACGGTGAAGAAACAAACGTATTTTCCTTTAGGGCCACACGTTAAGGGCAATGAAGGAGGTGTTACATATTTCTGATACTACAAGTACCACAAAAAAGGGTATTATGTGGGATGTGAAAAAACTACCTGTAGTTTTTTCCTGAATCAGATAAATTAAATGAAGTGTGTGATGATGCGTGGGTTTCCCCCGATAGAAAATTATTGGCGGTATACCCTTTCCCGCCAGAAGTTAGGGCGCGTTGGGAAACACCCCTTAGGGTGGATAAGGCGCTCACATGCTTATCAGAACAAGTGGCGGTACCATCTACAGATAGGGCCGTACTTAAGGAGCCAGCTGATAGGAGGCTGGAAAATATCCTAAAGTATACACACACATGCTGGTGTTATACTGCGACCAGCGATTGCCTCAGCCTGGATGTGCAGAGCTGAGGTGGCTTGGTCGGATTCCCTGACTAAAAATATTGATACCCTTGACAGGGACAGTATTTTATTGACTATAGAGCATTTAAAGGATGCATTTCTATATATGCGAGATGCGCAGAGGGATATTTGCACTCTGGCATCAAGAGTAAATGCGATGTCCATATCTGCAAGAAGATGTTTATGGACACGACAGTGGTCAGGTGATGCAGATTCCAAACGGCACAAAGATGTATTGCCGTATAAAGGGGAGGAATTATTTGGGGTCGGTCCATGGGACCTGGTGGCCACGGCAACTGCTGGAAAATACACCGTTTTTTACCCTAAGTCACATCTCTGCAGAAAAAGACACCGTCTTTTCAGCCTCAGTCCTTTCGTCCCTATAAGAGTCATATCTGCCCAGGGATAGAGGAAAGGGAAGAAGACTGCAGCAGGCAGCCCATTCCCAGGAACAGAAGCCCTCCACCGCTTCTACCAAGTTCTCAGCATGACGCTGGGACCGTACAGGACCCCTGGATCCTACAAGTAGTATCCAAGGGGTACAGATTGGAATGTCGAGACGTTTCCCCCTCGCAGGTTCCTGTAGTCTGCTGTACCAATGTCTCCCTCCGACAGGGAGGCAGTATTGAAAACAATTCACAAGCTGTATTCCCAGCAGGTGATAATAAAATTACCCCTCCTACAACAAGGAAAGGGGTATTATTCCACACTATATGGTGGTACTGAAGCCAGAAGGCTAGGTGAGACCTATTCTAAATCTGAAATATTTGAACACTTACAAAGGTTCAAATCCAGATGCAGTCACTCAGAGCAGTGATAGCGAACCGGGAAGAAGGGGACTATATGGTGTCCCGGGACATCAGGGATGCTTACCTCCATGTCCCAAAATTTGCCTTTCTCACCAAGGGTACCTCAGGTTCGTGGTACAGAACTGTCACTATCAGTTTCAGACGATGCCGTTGGATTGTCCAAGGCACCCCGGGTCCTTACCAAGGTAATGACCGAAATGAGGATTCGTCTTCAAAGAAAATGGACGACCTCCTGATAAGAACAAGGTCCAGAGAACAGTTGGAGGTCGGAGTAGCACTATTTCAAGTAGTTCTACGACAGCACGGGTGGATTCTAAATATTCCAAAACCGCAGTTGTTCCGACGACACGTCTGCTGGTCCTAGGGATGATTCTGGACACAGTCCAGAAAAAGGTGTTTCTCCCAGAGGAGAAAGCCAGGGAGTTATCCGAGCTAATCGGGATCCTCCTAAAACCAGGAAAAGTGTCAGTGCATCATTGCACAAGAGTCCTGGTAAAAATGGTGGCTTATTACGAAGCGATTCCATTCGGCAGATTTCACGCAAGAACTCTTCAGTGGGATCTGCTGGACAAATGGTCCGGATCGCATCTTCAGATGCATCAGCGGATAACCCTATATCCAAGGACAAGGGTGTCTCTCCTGTGGTGATTACAGAGTGCTCATCTTCTAGAGGGCCGCAGATTCGGCATTCAGGATTGGATGCTGGTGACCACGGAGGCCAGCCTGAGAGGCTGGGGAGCAGTCACACAGGGAAAAAAAAAAAAAATTTCCAGGGAGTGTGATCAAGTCTGGAGAATTCTCTCCACATAAATATACTGGAGCTAAGAGCAAATTTATAATGCTCTAAGCTTAGCAAGACCTCTGCTTCAAGGTCAGCCGGTATTGATCCAGTGGGATAACATCACGGCAGTCGCCCACGTAAACAGAAAGGGCGGCACAAGAAGCAGGAGGGCAGTGGCAAGACTGCAAGGATTTTTCGCTAGGCGGAAAATCATGTGATAGCACTGTCAGCAGTGTTCATTCCGGGAGTGGACGATTGGGAAGCAGACTTCCTCAGCAGGCACGACCTCCACCCGGGAGAGTGGGAACTTCATCGGGAAGTTTTCCGCATGATTGTGAACCGTTGGGAAAGACCAAAGGTGGACATGATGGCGTCCCGCCCGAACAAAAAACGGGACAGGTATTGCGCCAGGTCACGAGACCTTAAGGCGATAGCTGTGGACGTCCTGGTAACACCGTGGGTGTAACAGTCGGTGTATGTGTTCCCTCCTCTGCTTCTCATAACCAAGGTATTGAGAATTATAAGACGTAGAGGAGTAAGAACTATACTCGTGGCTCCGGATTGGCCAAGAGGGACTTGGTACCCGGAACTTCAAGAGATGCTCACAGAGGACTAATGGCCTCGGGAGCTAAGAAGGGACTTGCTTCAGCAAGTACCATGTCTGTCCCAAGACTTACCACGGCTGCGTTTGACGGCATGGCGGTTGAACGCCGGATCCTAAGGGAAAAGGCATTTCGGAAGAGGTCATACCTACCCTGGTCAAAGCCAGGAAGGAGGTGACCGCACAACGTTATCACCACATGTGGTGAAAATATGTTGCGTGGGTGAGGCCAGGAAGGCCCCACGAAGAAATTTCAACTAGGTCGATTTCTGCACTTCCTGCAAACAGGAGTGTCTATGAGCCTCAAATTGGGGTCCATTAAGGTTCAAGTTTCGGCCCTGTAGATTTTCTTCCAGAAAGAATTGGCTTCGGTTCCTGAAGTCCAGACGTTTGTCAAGGGAGTATTGCATATACAGCCCCTTTTGTGCCTCCAGTGGCACCGTGGGATCTCAACGTAGTGTTGGGATTCCTCAAATCATATTGGTTTGAACCGCTCAAATCTGTGGATTTGAAATATCTCACATGGAAAGTGACCATGCTGTTGGCCCTGGCCTCGGCCAGGCGATTGTCAGTATTGGCGGCTTTGTCTTACAAAAGCCCATATTTGATTTTCCATTCGCACAGGGCAGAACTGCGGACTTGTCCCCAGTTTCTTCCTAAGGTGGTGTCAGCGTTTCACCTGAAACAACCTATTGTGGTGCCTGCGGCTACTAGGGACTTGGAGGACTCCAGGTTGCTAGATGTTGTCAGGGCCCTGAAAATATATATATATATATATATATATATAATTCCAGGACGGCTGGAGTCAGAAAGTCTGACTTGCTGTTTATATTGTATGCACCCAAAAAGCTGGGTGCTCCTGCTTCTAAGCAGACTATTGCTCGTTGGATTTGTAGTACAATTCAACTTGCACATTCTGTGGCAGGCCTGCCACAGCCAAAATCTGTAAATGCCCATTCCACAAGGAAGGTGGGCTCATCTTGGGCGGCTGCCCGAGGGGTCTCGGCTTTACAACTTTGCCGAGCAGCTACGTGGTCAGGGGGGAACACGTTTGTAAAATTCTACAAATTTGATACCCTGGCTGAGGAGGACCTGGAGTTTCTCTCATTCGGTGCTGCAGAGTCATCCGCACTCTCCCGCCCATTTGGGAGCTTTGGTATAATCCCCATGGTCCTGACGGAGTCCCCAGCATCCACTAGGACGTTAGAGAAAATAAGATTTTACTTACCGATAAATCTATTTCTCGTAGTCCGTAGTGGATGCTGGGCGCCCATCCCAAGTGCGGATTGTCTGCATTACTTGTACATAATTATTGTTACAAAAATCGGGTTGTTATTGTTGTGGGCCATCTTTTCAGAGGCTCCTTCGTTGTTATCATACTGTTAACTGGGTTCAAATCACAGGTTGTACGGTGTGATTGGTGTGGCTGGTATGAGTCTTACCCGGGATTCAAGATCCTTCCTTATTGTGTACGCTCGTCCGGGCACAGTACCTAACTGAGGCTTGGAGGAGGGTCATAGGGGGAGGAGCCAGTACACACCATGTGATCCTAAAAGCTTACTTTTTGTGCCCTGTCTCCTGCGGAGCCGCTATTCCCCATGGTCCTGACGGAGTCCCCAGCATCCACTACGGACTACGAGAAATAGATTTATCGGTAAGTAAAATCTTATTTTTTCTTTCTTCTTTATACATACTACATCTCATTATCATCCAGTCTATATTAGCAGCAGACACAGTACAGTACGGTAGTCCACGGCTGTAGCTACCTCTGTGTCGGCACTCGGCAGTCCGTCCATAATTGTATACCACCTACCCGTGGTTTTTTTTTCTTTCTTCTTTATACATACTACATCTCATTATCATCCAGTCTATATTAGCAGCAGACACAGTACAGTACGGTAGTCCACGGCTGTAGCTACCTCTGTGTCGGCACTCGGCAGTCCATCCATAATTGTATACCACCTACCCGTGGTTTTTTTTTCTTTCTTCTTTATACATACTACATCTCATTATCATCCAGTCTATATTAGCAGCAGACACAGTACAGTACGGTAGTCCACGGCTGTAGCTACCTCTGTGTCGGCACTCGGCAGTCCGTCCATAATTGTATACCACCTACCCGTGGTTTTTTTTTCTTTCTTCTTTATACATACTACATCTCATTATCATCCAGTCTATATTAGCAGCAGACACAGTACAGTACGGTAGTCCACGGCTGTAGCTACCTCTGTGTCGGCACTCGGCAGTCCGTCCATAATTGTATACCACCTACCCGTGGTTTTTTTTTCTTTCTTCTTTATACATACATACTACATCTCATTATCATCCAGTCTATATTAGCAGCAGACACAGTACAGTACGGCAGTCCACGGCTGTAGCTACCTCTGTGTCGGCACTCGGCAGTCCGTCCATAATTGTATACCACATACCCGTGGTTTTTTTTTCTTTCTTCTTTATACATACATACTACATCTCATTATCAACCAGTCTATATTAGCAGCAGACACAGTACAGTACGGTAGTCCACGGCTGTAGCTACCTCTGTGTCGGCACTCGGCAGTCCATCCATAATTGTATACTAGTATCCATCCATCTCCATTGTTTACCTGAGGTGCCTTTTAGTTGTGCCTATTAAAATATGGAGAACAAAAATGTTGAGGTTCCAAAATTAGGGAAAGATCAAGATCCACTTCCACCTCGTGCTGAAGCTGCTGCCACTAGTCATGGCCGAGACGATGAAATGCCAGCAACGTCGTCTGCCAAGGCCGATGCCCAATGTCATAGTACAGAGCATGTCAAATCCAAAACACCAAATATCAGTAAAAAAAGGACTCCAAAACCTAAAATAAAATTGTCGGAGGAGAAGCGTAAACTTGCCAATATGCCATTTACCACACGGAGTGGCAAGGAACGGCTGAGGCCCTGGCCTATGTTCATGGCTAGTGGTTCAGCTTCACATGAGGATGGAAGCACTCAGCCTCTCGCTAGAAAAATGAAAAGACTCAAGCTGGAAAAAGCACAGCAAAGAACTGTGCGTTCTTCGAAATCCCAAATCCACAAGGAGAGTCCAATTGTGTCGGTTGCGATGCCTGACCTTCCCAACACTGGACGTGAAGAGCATGCGCCTTCCACCATTTGCACGCCCCCTGCAAGTGCTGGAAGGAGCACCCGCAGTCCAGTTCCTGATAGTCTGATTGAAGATGTCAGTGTTGAAGTACACCAGGATGAGGAGGATATGGGTGTTGCTGGCGCTGGGGAGGAAATTGACCTGGAGGATTCTGATGGTGAGGTGGTTTGTTTAAGTCAGGCACCCGGGGAGACACCTGTTGTCCGTGGGAGGAATATGGCCGTTGACATGCCTGGTGAAAATACCAAAAAAATCAGCTCTTCGGTGTGGAAGTATTTCACCAGAAATGCGGACAACATTTGTCAAGCCGTGTGTTCCCTTTGTCAAGCTGTAATAAGTAGGGGTAAGGACGTTAACCACCTCGGAACATCCTCCCTTATACGTCACCTGCAGCGCATTCATAATAAGTCAGTGACAAGTTCAAAAACTTTGGCCGACAGCGGAAGCAGTCCACTGACCAGTAAATCCCTTCCTCTTGTAACCAAGCTCACGCAAACCATCCCACCAACTCCCTCAGTGTCAATTTCCTCCTTCCCCAGGAATGCCAATAGTCCTGCAGGCCATGTCACTGGCAATTCTGATGATTCCTCTCCTGCCTGGGATTCCTCCGATGCATCCTTGCGTGTAACGCCTACTGCTGCTGGCGCTGCTGTTGTTGCTGCTGGGAGTCGATGGTCATCCCAGAGGGGAAGTCGTAAGCCCACTTGTACTACTTCCAGTAAGCAATTGACTGTTCAACAGTCCTTTGCGAGGAAGATGAAATATCACAGCAGTCATCCTGCTGCAAAGCGGATAACTGAGGCCTTGACAACTATGTTGGTGTTAGACGTGCATCCGGTATCCGCCGTTAGTTCACAGGGAACTAGACAATTTATTGAGGCAGTGTGCCCCCGTTACCAAATACCATCTAGGTTCCACTTCTCTAGGCAGGCGATACCGAGAATGTACACGGACGTCAGAAAAAGACTCACCAGTGTCCTAAAAAATGCAGTTGTACCCAATGTCCACTTAACCACGGACATGTGGACAAGTGGAGTAGGGCAGGGTCAGGACTATATGACTGTGACAGCCCACTAGGTAGATGTATGGACTCCCGCCGCAAGAACAGCAGCGGCGGCACCAGTAGCAGCATCTCGCAAACGCCAACTCTTTCCTAGGCAGGCTACGCTTTGTATCACCGGTTTCCAGAATACGCACACAGCTGAAAACCTCTTACGGCAACTGAGGAAGATCATCGCGGAATGGCTTACCCCAATTGGACTCTCCTGTGGATTTGTGGCATCGGACAACGCCAGCAATATTGTGTGTGCATTAAATATGGGCAAATTCCAGCACGTCCCATGTTTTGCACATACCTTGAATTTGGTGGTGCAGAATTTTTAAAAAAACGACAGGGGCGTGCAAGAGATGCTGTCGGTGGCCAGAAGAATTGCGGGACACTTTCGGCGTACAGGCACCACGTACAGAAGACTGGAGCACCACCAAAAACTACTGAACCTGCCCTGCCATCATCTGAAGCAAGAAGTGGTAACGAGGTGGAATTCAACCCTCTATATGCTTCAGAGGTTGGAGGAGCAGCAAAAGGCCATTCAAGCCTATACAATTGAGCACGATATAGGAGGTGGAATGCACCTGTCTCAAGCGCAGTGGAGAATGATTTCAACGTTGTGCAAGGTTCTGATGCCCTTTGAACTTGCCACACGTGAAGTCAGTTCAGACACTGCCAGCCTGAGTCAGGTCATTCCCCTCATCAGGCTTTTGCAGAAGAAGCTGGAGACATTGAAGGAGGAGCTAACACGGAGCGATTCCGCTAGGCATGTGGGACTTGTGGATGGAGCCCTTAATTCGCTTAACAAGGATTCACGGGTGGTCAATCTTTTGAAATCAGAGCACTACATTTTGGCCACCGTGCTCGATCCTAGATTTAAAGCCTACCTTGGATCTCTCTTTCCGGCAGACACAAGTCTGCTGGGGTTGAAAGACCTGCTGGTGAGAAAATTGTCAAGTCAAGCGGAACGCGACCTGTCAACATCTCCTCCTTCACATTCTCCCGCAACTGGGGGTGCGAGGAAAAGGCTCAGAATTCCGAGCCCACCCGCTGGCGGTGATGCAGGGCAGTCTGGAGCGACTGCTGATGCTGACATCTGGTCCGGACTGAAGGACCTGACAACGATTACGGATACGAACATGTCGTCTACTGGCACTGCATATGATTCTCTCCCCATTGAAAGAATGGTGGAGGATTATATGAGTGACCGCATCCAAGTAGGCACGTCACACAGTCCGTACTTATACTGGCAGGAAAAAGAGGCAATTTGGAGGCCCTTGCACAAACTGGCTTTATTCTACCTAAGTTGCCCTCCCACAAGTGTGTACTCCGAAAGAGTGTTTAGTGCCGCCGCTCACCTTGTCAGCAATCGGCGTACGAGGTTACATCCAGAAAATGTGGAGAAGATGATGTTCATTAAAATGAATTATAATCAATTCCTCCGCGGAGACATTGACCAGCAGCAATTGCCTCCACAAAGTACACAGGGAGCTGAGATGGTGGATTCCAGTGGGGACGAATTGATAATCTGTGAGGAGGGGGATGTACACGGTGATATATCGGAGGATGATGATGAGGTGGACATCTTGCCTCTGTAGAGCCAGTTTGTGCAAGGAGAGATTAATTGCTTCTTTTTTGGGGGGGGGGTCCAAACCAACCCGTCATATCAGTCACAGTCGTGTGGCAGACCCTGTCACTGAAATGATGGGTTGGTTAAAGTGTGCATGTCCTGTTTATACAACATAAGGGTGGGTGGGAGGGCCCAAGGACAATTCCATCTTGCACCTCTTTTTTCTTTTATTTTTCTTTGCGTCATGTGCTGTTTGGGGAGGGTTTTTTGGAAGGGACATCCTGCGTGACACTGCAGTGCCACTCCTAGATGGGCCCGGTGTTTGTGTCGGCCACTAGGGTCGCTTATCTTACTCACACAGTCAGCTACCTCATTGCGCCTCTTTTTTTCTTTGCGTCATGTGCTGTTTGGGGAGGGTTTTTTGGAAGGGACATCCTGCGTGACACTGCAGTGCCACTCCTAGATGGGCCCGGTGTTTGTGTCGGCCACTAGGGTCGCTTATCTTACTCACACAGTCAGCTACCTCATTGCGCCTCTTTTTTTCTTTGCGTCATGTGCTGTTTGGGGAGGGTTTTTTGGAAGGGACATCCTGCGTGACACTGCAGTGCCACTCCTAGATGGGCCCGGTGTTTGTGTCGGCCACTAGGGTCGCTTATCTTACTCACACAGTCAGCTACCTCATTGCGCCTCTTTTTTTCTTTGCGTCATGTGCTGTTTGGGGAGGGTTTTTTGGAAGGGACATCCTGCGTGACACTGCAGTGCCACTCCTAGATGGGCCCGGTGTTTGTGTCGGCCACTAGGGTCGCTTATCTTACTCACACAGTCAGCTACCTCATTGCGCCTCTTTTTTTCTTTGCGTCATGTGCTGTTTGGGGAGGGTTTTTTGGAAGGGACATCCTGCGTGACACTGCAGTGCCACTCCTAGATGGGCCCGGTGTTTGTGTCGGCCACTAGGGTCGCTTATCTTACTCACACAGTCAGCTACCTCATTGCGCCTCTTTTTTTCTTTGCGTCATGTGCTGTTTGGGGAGGGTTTTTTGGAAGGGACATCCTGCGTGACACTGCAGTGCCACTCCTAGATGGGCCCGGTGTTTGTGTCGGCCACTAGGGTCGCTTATCTTACTCACACAGCTACCTCATTGCGCCTCTTTTTTTCTTTGCGTCATGTGCTGTTTGGGGAGGGTTTTTTGGAAGGGACATCCTGCGTGACACTGCAGTGCCACTCCTAGATGGGCCCGGTGTTTGTGTCGGCCACTAGGGTCGCTTATCTTACTCACACAGCGACCTCGGTGCAAATTTTAGGACTAAAAATAATATTGTGAGGTGTGAGGTATTCAGAATAGACTGAAAATGAGTGGAAATTATGGTTTTTGAGGTTAATAATACTTTGGGATCAAAATGACCCCCAAATTCTATGATTTAAGCTGTTTTTTAGGGTTTTTTGAAAAAAACACCCGAATCCAAAACACACCCGAATCCGACAAAAAAAATTCGGTGAGGTTTTGCCAAAACGCGGTCGAACCCAAAACACGGCCGCGGAACCGAACCCAAAACCAAAACACAAAACCCGAAAAATTTCCGGCGCTCATCTCTAGTTGAAAGTAATTAATATTGTTTTTAGTAGCAGTACTACAAGTCCCAGCAAGCCTCCCCCGCAAGCTGGTACTTGGAGAACCACAAGTACCAGCATGCGGCAGAAAACCGGGCCCGCTGGTACCTGTAGTACTACTACTAAAAAAATACCCCAATAAAGACATTACACACACACCTTGAAAGTATAACTTTAATGCATACATACACACCACCATATACACATACTTACCTTATGTTCACACGAGGGTCGGTCCTCTTCTCCAGTAGAATCCATGGTGTACCTGTTGTAAAAATCCTACTCACCAAATCCAGTGTAGAGGGCTCCTCGGATAATCCATTTGTAATCCACGTACTTGTAAAAATAAAAAAAACGGGACACCCGACCACGAACTGAAAGGGGACCCATGTTTTCACATGGGACCCCTTTCCCCGAATGCCAGAAACCCCCTCTGACTGATGTCTAAGTGGGTTTCTTCAGCCAATCAGGGAGCGCCACGTTGTGGCACCCTCCTGATCGGCTGTGTGCTCCTGTACTGTCTGACAGGCGGCACACGGCAGTGTTACAATGTAGCGCCTATGCGCTCCATTGTAACCAATGGTGGGAACTTTGAGGTCAGCGGTTGACCGAAAGTGACCTCACCGCTGACCACAAAGTTCCCACCATTGGTTACAATGGAGCGCATAGGCGCTACATTGTAACACTGCCGTGTGCCGCCTGTCAGACAGTACAGGAGCACACAGCCGATTAGGAGGGTGCCACAACGTGGCGCTCCCTGATTGGCTGAAGAAACCCACTTAGACATCAGTCAGAGGGGGTTTCTGGCATTCGGGGAAAGGGGTCCCATGTGAAAACATGGGTCCCCTTTCAGTTCGTGGTCGGGTGTCCCGTTTTTTTATTTTTACAAGTACGTGGATTACAAATGGATTATCCGAGGAGCCCTCTACACTGGATTTAGTGAGTAGCATTTTTTCAACAGGTACACCATGGATTCTACTGGAGAAGAGGACCGACCCTCGTGTGAACATAAGGTAAGTATGTGTATATGGTGGTGTGTATGTATGCATTAAAGTTATACTTTCAAGGTGTGTGTGTAATGTCTTTATTTGGGTATTTTTTTAGTAGTAGTACTACAGGTACCAGCGGGCCCGGTTTTCCGCCGCATGCTGGTACTTGTGGTTCTCCAAGTACCAGCTTGCGGAGGAGGCTTGCTGGGACTTGTAGTACTGCTACTAAAAACAATATTCATTACTTTCAACAAAGGCTATCAGCCCCCCATCCGCAGCCCATTGGATGGGGGGGGACAGCCTCGGGCTTCACCCCTAGCCCTTGGGTGGCTGGGGGGGGGGACCCCTTGATTGAAGGGGTCCCCACTCCCCCAGGGTACCCTGGCCAGGGGTGACTAGTTGGATATTTGATGCCACGGCCGCAAGGCACTGTATAAAAGTGACCCCCGGCTGTGGCATTATCTGTCCAGCTAGTGGAGCCCGGTGCTGGTTTCAAAAATACGGGGGACCCCTACGCTTTTTGTCCCCCGTATTTTTGGAACCAGGACCAGGCGCAGAACCCGGTGCTGGTTGTTTAAATATGGGGGAACCCCTGTCAATTTTTTTCCCATATTTTTGCAACCAGGGCCGGTTTAAAGAGCCCGAGGCTGGTTTGGTTTAGGAGGGGGGACCCCACGCATTTTTTTTTTTTAAAAATTAGAACATTTCCCATCCCCTTCCCACTGAAAAACATGCACGGATCTCATGGATCCGTGCATGCCTATACAAACACGGGATAAAAAAGCAGGTCTGTTTTTTTTTAGCACTTTTTCACGATTTGTATTTTTGCACGGCAGTGTTTGGCTATTGTCGGCAGTGTTTGTGTTTTGCACTTTTTAGTAAATGACCGATTTCTACCAAATTGCTGGCGTATTTGACCGATGGTGTATTGATTCGTGATTTTTTCCTAGGACTTCCAAAATATTACGAATGCCCTCATCACTGCCGTGATTTTTGCTTAGTAAATTACCGAGATGACACTTTGAAGAAAAAACGGCATCTCAGTCAAAATCGGGACCTTAGTAAATATACCCCAATGTAGGAAATCCTGATTGTAGTTTTCTTTCAAGGTCAAATCAATATCATTTTGATCCATTGTCGCCGGGCTCATAGGCCGGTGCCTACTCTGTCTATATGGTAAACCGGCAGTTCCTATATGTGCAAAGTTTTTATGTTCTACCCATTAATCACAGGGCTGTTGTTGTTGTTGTTGTTATTATTAGCATTTATTAATGACGCCACAAATTTCTGCAGCACCATACAAAGCGAAAAAATAACAAGGTAAACATAACATATAATGATAGTTACAGTGTAGGCATGAAATAGTGGGCCTATGGGGAGCGATGAAACAAGGAGGAGGGCCCTGCTCACGAGAGCTTACATTCTGTAAGGGAAAGGGAAGGAGTTGCGATATTGGGATTATCGTAAGGAAGACCACATCAGGGGGAAACATAGGTTTTCATGCACCTGGGGCAAAAAGTTCACACACACACACACACACACACACACACACACACACACACACATCTACACACACACACACATCTACACACACACACACACACACACACACACACACACACACACACACACACACACACACACACACACATACACACACACACACACACACACACACACACACATACACACACACACACACACACACACACATACACACACACACACATCTACACACACACACACACACACACACACACACACACACACACACACACACACATCTACACACACACACACACACACACACACATACACACACACACACACACACACACACACACATCCACACACACACACACACACACACACACACACACACCTACACACACACACACACACACACACACCACACACACACACACACACACACACACATACACACACCTACACACACACACATCTACACACACACACACACACACACACACACACACACACACACACACATCTACACACACACACACACACACACACACACACACACACACCTTTCTTCTTAAAGTGGATAAGAAAGTCATTATCATGTCATCAGGTGTTCCGTTATGCCCCACAGACCTCCCCACCCTGTCCCAGATGTCCACCAGGTCTCATCACATGTCATCAGCAAAGCTCTCACCTCACTGCTCTATCTGACCCCTAACGCTGGTGCTGCAGCTGCTATCACTGCTGGGGGCCATTAAACTGGCGAGAAAAAAAATCTTAAATGGCCAACACACTGCTCAGACCTCCTCACATGCCCATCAGACTTCCGCACATATCAATCAGACCCCATCCACATGCCCATCTGCCCCCTAACATGCCCATCAGACCACTTTACATGCCCATCTGCCCCCTAACATGCCCATCAGCCCCCATCCACATGCCACCAGACCTCTTTACATGCCCATCAGACCATCTCACATGCCCATCAGACCTCTTTACATGCCCATCTGCCCCCTTACATGCCCATCAGACCTCTTTACATGCCCATCAGACCATCTCACATGCCCATCAGACCATCTCACATGCCCATCAGCCCCCATCCACATGCCATCAGACCTCCTCACATGCCCATCAGCCCCGCTCACAGGCCCATCAGCCAACTAACATGCCCATCAAACCTCCCACATGCCCATCACACTTCCTCACATGCCCATCAGTCCTCCTTACATGCCCATCACACTTCCTCACATGGCCATCACACTTCCTCACATGCCCATCACACTTCCTCACATGCCCATCACACTTCCTCACATGCCCATCAGTCCTCCCTACATGCCCATCACACTTCCTCACATGCCCATCACACTTCCTCACATGCCCATCACACTTCCTCACATGCCCATCAGTCCTCCCTACATGCCCATCACACTTCCTTACATGCTTATCACACTTCCTCACATGCCCATCACACTTCCTCACATGCCATCAGACCTCCTCACATGCCCATCAGACTTCCTCATATGCCCATCTACCCCCTAACATGCCCATCACACTTCCCCACATATCGATCAGACCCCATCCACATGCCCATCTGCCCCTTAACATGTCCATCAGACCTTCTTACATGCCCATCATACTTCCTCATTTGCCCATCAGACCTCTTTACATCCCCATCAGACTTCCTCACATGCCCATCTGCCCCTATCATGCTCATCGGACCTCCCCACATGTCAATCAGATCCCATCCACATGCCATCAGACCTCTTTACATGCCCATCTCTCCCTAACATTTCCATCAGACCTCCTTACATTTCCATCAGACCTCCTTACATGCCCATCAGCCCCCTAACATGCCATCAGATCTCCTCACATGCCCATCAGACCTCCTTATATGCCCATCCATCAGACCTCACCACATGCCCATCAGCCCTCCTCAAGTGCCCACGGAAGTTCTCACATGTCCTTCAGTCCACATCCACATGCCATCAGACCTTCTCACATGGCCATCAGACCTCCTTACATGCCATTTGCCAACTCACATACCCATCAACCCCTAACATGCCCATTAGACCTCTCCATGTGTCCATCAGATTCCATCCACATGCGTTCTGACCCCTGACATGGCCATCAGACCTCCTCACATGCCCTGCAGACCTCCCTGCATGTACTTCATACCCTATCCACATGCCCATCATTCCTCCTCATATGCCCATCAGACCTCCCTGCATGTACTTCATACCCCATCCACATGCCCATCATTCCTCCTCATATGCCCATCAGACCTCCCTGCATGTACTTCATACCCCATCCACATGCCCATCATTCCTCCTCATATGCCCATCAGACCTCCCTGCATGTACTTCATACCCCATCCACATGCCCATCATTCCTCCTCATATGCCCATCAGACCTCCCTGCATGTACTTCATACCCCATCCACATGCCCATCATTCCTCCTCATATGCCCATCAGACCTCCCTGCATGTACTTCATACCCTATCACACGTGCCCATCATTCCTCCTCATATGCCCATCAGACCTCCCTGCATGTACTTCATACCCTATCCACATGCCCCTCATTCCTCCTCATATGCCCATCAGACCTTCCCACATTCCCATCAAACATCCTCATATGTCCTTCAGACCTCCCCATGTTTATCGGACATCCCACACAATCCAAATGACTTCCCCACATGCTGTTAGACCCCCCACATGTCCATCAAAACCTATACACATACCATCAGACCTCCTTCCATGTGCCATCTGTTATTCTCCACAAGTAAAGCATGTGACTGTTTATATATCTTACCTCCCACTATTCACGTTGTGTACTGGGATTACTGGCAGGGCTGACCAAAGAGAACTTTGCAGTAGGGATTGTGGAGTTTGGAGACATAGAAGGGAGACTGTAAGACCTTTGTACAGTAGGTCAGTGTGAGGCATTTAAATGGTATCCTGTAGGAGATACAGGGTCCATGTAGGTATTGGATTTTATACATATGTAGACATACTGATTGCAGTGGGATGTTTCCTGTCTTATCACAGGACACAGAAGAACCTTTACCACCATCCATAGTCCGAGTGACCATACCGAAAGTGCCTCTGACAAAGAAAAGGTGAGATCCTGCCACCGGCGCACTGGAAACTACCTACAGAGAACGAAGGGCCTAATTCAGACCTGATCACAGCAGCAAATTTGTTAGCTAATGGGCAAAACCATGTGCACTGCAGGGAGTGTTGGGGGATGAAGGGGGGGGGGGGGGGCGGCAGATGTAACGTGCAGAGAGAGTTAGATTTGGGTGTGGTGAGTTCAAACTGAAATCTAAATTGCAGTGTAAAAATAAAGCAGCCAGTATTGACCCTGCACAGAAACAATATAACCCACCCAAATCTAATTCTCTCTGCACATGTTACATCTGCCCCGCCTGCAGTGCACATGGGGGGGGCATTCCGAGTTGTTCGCTCGCAAGCTGCTTTTAGCAGCATTGCACACGCTAAGCCGCCGCCTGCTGGGAGTGAATCTTAGCTTATCAAAATTGCGAACGAAAGATTTGCAATATTGCGAAAAGACTTCTCTGTGTAGTTTCTGAGTAGCTCGAGACTTACTCTGCCAGTGCGATCAGTTCAGTGCTTGTCGTTCCTGGTTTGACGTCACAAACACATTCAGCGTTCGCCCAGACACTCCTCCGTTTCTCCAGCCACTCCCGCGTTTTTCCCAGAAACGATAGCGTTTTTTCAAACACTCCCATAAAACGGCCAGTTTCCGCCCAGAAACACCCACTTCCTGTCAATCACACTCCGATCTCCAGAACGAAGAAAAAACCTCGTAATGCCGTGAGTAAAATACCAATTTTCATAGCAAATTTACTTGGCGCAGTCGCAGTGCAAACATTGCGCATGCGCAAATAGCGGAAAATCGCTGCGATGCGAAGAAAATTACCGAGCGAACAACTCGGAATGACCACCATAGTGTTGCCCATTAGCTAACAAATTTGCTGCTACGATCAGGTCTGAATTAGGCCAATGGGGGTCATTCCGAGTTGTTCGCTCGGTGCCGATTTTTGCAACGGAGCGATTAATGCGAAAATGCGCATGGTACGCAGTGCGCATGTGCTAAGTATTTTAGCTCAAAACTTAGTAGATTTACTCACGGCAGAACGAAGAATTTTCATCGTTGAAGTGATCGGAGTGTGATTGACAGGAAGTGGGTGTTTCTGGGCGGAAACTGACCGTTTTCAGGGAGTGTGCGGAAAAACGCAGGCGTGCCAGGATAAAACGCGGGCGTGTCTGAAGAAACGGGGGAGTGGCTGGCCGGACGCTGGGCGTGTGTGTGACGTCAAACCAGGAACGAAACGGACTGAACAGATCGCAGTGTAGGAGTAAGTCTGGAGCTACTCAGAAACTGCTAAGAATTTTCTAATCGCAATTCTGCTAATCTTTAGTTCGCAATTCTGCTAAGCGAAAATACACTCCCAGAGGGCGGCGGCCTAGCGTGTGCAATGCTGCTAAAATCAGCTAGCGAGCGATCAACTCGGAATTACCCCCAATGTGTCTTCTACTAAAGGGATGTTTATCCCAAACAGAAAGAGGGGGAAATGTATCAAAGTGTGGAAAGAGATAAAGTGCCAGCCAATCAGCTCGTGACTGCCATGTTACCGGCTGTGTTTGAAAAATGTCAGGAGCGTATGACTGGTACTTTATCCCTCTCCAAGCTTTGGTGCATCTGCCCCAGATTCCCCTCACACCACACAGATGAGTCTCCTACACAATAACTAGGACACTGCTGCAATAACTACAGGTATAATATATAGCACCAGGAAAATGCACATCAGCAAGAATAATATTATCATATATATTATATGAGTCTCCGACAGCGGCACCGTGATGCACAGAATCTTGAACCTGCTATGTAAGTATTCTTCCCCTCTTCCCCTCCCCCCTAACCCTAACCCTCCCCCCGCAGTCTTACTGTAACCACCCTATTTAGTGACTAACGCCGCCCGTGCAGCCTAACCCTCCCCCCCGCAGTCTTACTGTAACCTCCCTATTTATTGCCTAACGCCCCCTGCGCAGCCTAACCCTCCCCCCGCAGTCTTACTGTAACCACCCTATTTATTGCCTAACGCCCCCTGCGCAGCCTAACCCTCCCCCCGCAGTCTTACTGTAACCACCCTATTTATTGCCTAACGCCCCCTGCGCAGCCTAACCCTCCCCCCGCAGTCTTACTGTAACCACCCTATTTAGTGACTAACGCCGCCCGCGCAGCCTAACCCTCCCCCCGCAGTCTTACTGTAACCTCCCTATTTAGTGACTAACGCCCCCTCCCCCCTAACCCTCCCCCCGCAGTCTTACTGTAACCTCCCTATTTAGTGACTAACGCCCCCTCCCCCCTAACCCTCCCCCCGCAGTCTTACTGTAACCACCCTATTTATTGCCTAACGCCCCCTGCGCAGCCTAACCCTCCCCCCGCAGTCTTACTGTAACCACCCTATTTATTGCCTAACGCCCCCTCTGCCCCGCAGCCTAACCCTCCCCCCCGCAGTCTTACTGTAACCACCCTATTTAGTGACTAACACCCCCTGCGCAGCCTAACCCTCCCCCCCGCAGTCTTACTGTAACCACCCTATTTAGTGACTAACGCCCCCTGCGCAGCCTAACCCTCCCCCCCGCAGTCTTACTGTAACCACCCTATTTAGTGACTAACGCCCCCTGCGCAGCCTAACCCTCCCCCTGCAGTCTTACTGTAACCACCCTATTTAGTGACTAACACCCCCTGCGCAGCCTAACCCTCCCCCCCGCAGTCTTACTGTAACCACCCTATTTAGTGCCAAACGCCCCCTGCGCGGCCTAACCCTCCCCCCGCAGTCTTACTGTAACCTCCCTATTTAGTGCCTAACACCCCCTGCGCAGCCTAACCCTCCCCCCGCAGTCTTACTGTAACCACCCTATTTATTGCCTAACGCCCCCTGCGCAGCCTAACCCTCCCCCCGCAGTCTTACTGTAACCACCCTATTTAGTGACTAACGCCCCCTGCGCAGCCTAACCCTCCCCCCCGCAGTCTTACTGTAACCACCCTATTTAGTGCCTAACCCTCCCCCTGCGCAGCCTAACCCTCCCCCCCGCAGTCTTACTGTAACCTCCCTATTTAGTGACTAACGCCCCCTGCGCAGCCTAACCCTCCCCCCCGCAGTCTTACTGTAACCACTCTATTTATTGCCTAACGCCCCATGCGCAGCCTAACCCTCCCCCCGCAGTCTTACTGTAACCACCCTATTTAGTGCCTAACCCTCCCCCTGCGCAGCCTAACCCTCCCCCCGCAGTCTTACTGTAACCTCCCTATTTAGTGCCTAACACCCCCTGCGCAGCCTAACCCTCCCCCCGCAGTCTTACTGTAACCACCCTATTTAGTGACTAACGCCGCCCGCGCAGCCTAACCCTCCCCCCGCAGTCTTACTGTAACCACCCTATTTATTGCCTAACGCCCCCTGCGCAGCCTAACCCTCCCCCCGCAGTCTTACTGTAACCACCCTATTTAGTGACTAACGCTCCCCCTGCGCAGCCTAACCCTCCCCCCGCAGTCTTACTGTAACCACCCTATTTAGTGACTAACGCCCCCTGCGCAGCCTAACCCTCCCCCCCCGCAGTCTTACTGTAACCACCCTATTTAGTGACTAACGCCCCCTGCGCAGCCTAACTCTCCCCCCCGCAGTCTTACTGTAACCACCCTATTTATTGCCTAACGCCCCCTGCGCAGCCTAACCCTCCCCCCGCAGTCTTACTGTAACCACCCTATTTAGTGACTAACGCCCCCTGCGCAGCCTAACCCTCCCCCCCGCAGTCTTACTGTAACCACCCTATTTAGTGACTAACGCCCCCTGCGCAGCCTAACCCTCCCCCTGCAGTCTTACTGTAACCACCCTATTTAGTGACTAACACCCCCTGCGCAGCTTAACCCTCCCCCCCGCAGTCTTACTGTAACCACCCTATTTAGTGCCAAACGCCCCCTGCGCGGCCTAACCCTCCCCCCGCAGTCTTACTGTAACCTCCCTATTTAGTGCCTAACACCCCCTGCGCAGCCTAACCCTCCCCCCGCAGTCTTACTGTAACCACCCTATTTATTGCCTAACGCCCCCTGCGCAGCCTAACCCTCCCCCCGCAGTCTTACTGTAACCACCCTATTTAGTGACTAACGCCCCCTGCGCAGCCTAACCCTCCCCCCCGCAGTCTTACTGTAACCACCCTATTTAGTGCCTAACCCTCCCCCTGCGCAGCCTAACCCTCCCCCCCGCAGTCTTACTGTAACCTCCCTATTTAGTGACTAACGCCCCCTGCGCAGCCTAACCCTCCCCCCCGCAGTCTTACTGTAACCACTCTATTTATTGCCTAACGCCCCATGCGCAGCCTAACCCTCCCCCCGCAGTCTTACTGTAACCTCCCTATTTAGTGCCTAACACCCCCTGCGCAGCCTAACCCTCCCCCCGCAGTCTTACTGTAACCTCCCTATTTAGTGACTAACACCCCCTGCGCAGCCTAACCCTCCCCCCCGCAGTCTTACTGTAACCACTCTATTTATTGCCTAACGCCCCATGCGCAGCCTAACCCTCCCCCCCGCAGTCTTACTGTAACCACCCTATTTAGTGCCTAACCCTCCCCCTGCGCAGCCTAACCCTCCCCCCCGCAGTCTTACTGTAACCTCCCTATTTAGTGACTAACGCCCCCTGCGCAGCCTAACCCTCCCCCCCGCAGTCTTACTGTAACCACTCTATTTATTGCCTAACGCCCCATGCGCAGCCTAACCCTTCCCCCGCAGTCTTACTGTAACCACCCTATTTAGTGCCTAACCCTCCCCCTGCGCAGCCTAACCCTCCCCCCCGCAGTCTTACTGTAACCTCCCTATTTAGTGACTAACGCCCCCTGCGCAGCCTAACCCTCCCCCCCGCAGTCTTACTGTAACCACTCTATTTATTGCCTAACGCCCCCTGCGCAGCCTAACCCTCCCCCCGCAGTCTTACTGTAACCACCCTATTTATTGCCTAACACCCCCTGCGCAGCCTAACCCTCCCCCCGCAGTCTTACTGTAACCACCCTATTTATTGCCTAACGCCCCCTCTGCCCCGCAGCTTAACCCCCCCCTGCAGTCTTACTGTAACCACCCTATTTAGTGCCTAACGCCCCCTGCGCAGCCTAACCCTCCCCCCCGCAGTCTTACTGTAACCACCCTATTTATTGCCTAACGCCCCCTGCGCAGCCTAACCCTCCCCCCGCAGTCTTACTGTAACCACCCTATTTAGTGACTAACGCTCCCCCTGCGCAGCCTAACCCTCCCCCCGCAGTCTTACTGTAACCACCCTATTTAGTGACTAACGCCCCCTGCGCAGCCTAACCCTCCCCCCCCGCAGTCTTACTGTAACCACCCTATTTAGTGACTAACGCCCCCTGCGCAGCCTAACTCTCCCCCCCGCAGTCTTACTGTAACCACCCTATTTATTGCCTAACGCCCCCTGCGCAGCCTAACCCTCCCCCCGCAGTCTTACTGTAACCACCCTATTTAGTGACTAACGCCCCCTGCGCAGCCTAACCCTCCCCCCCGCAGTCTTACTGTAACCACCCTATTTAGTGACTAACGCCCCCTGCGCAGCCTAACCCTCCCCCTGCAGTCTTACTGTAACCACCCTATTTAGTGACTAACACCCCCTGCGCAGCTTAACCCTCCCCCCCGCAGTCTTACTGTAACCACCCTATTTAGTGCCAAACGCCCCCTGCGCGGCCTAACCCTCCCCCCGCAGTCTTACTGTAACCTCCCTATTTAGTGCCTAACACCCCCTGCGCAGCCTAACCCTCCCCCCGCAGTCTTACTGTAACCACCCTATTTATTGCCTAACGCCCCCTGCGCAGCCTAACCCTCCCCCCGCAGTCTTACTGTAACCACCCTATTTAGTGACTAACGCCCCCTGCGCAGCCTAACCCTCCCCCCCGCAGTCTTACTGTAACCACCCTATTTAGTGCCTAACCCTCCCCCTGCGCAGCCTAACCCTCCCCCCCGCAGTCTTACTGTAACCTCCCTATTTAGTGACTAACGCCCCCTGCGCAGCCTAACCCTCCCCCCCGCAGTCTTACTGTAACCACTCTATTTATTGCCTAACGCCCCATGCGCAGCCTAACCCTCCCCCCGCAGTCTTACTGTAACCTCCCTATTTAGTGCCTAACACCCCCTGCGCAGCCTAACCCTCCCCCCGCAGTCTTACTGTAACCTCCCTATTTAGTGACTAACACCCCCTGCGCAGCCTAACCCTCCCCCCCGCAGTCTTACTGTAACCACTCTATTTATTGCCTAACGCCCCATGCGCAGCCTAACCCTCCCCCCCGCAGTCTTACTGTAACCACCCTATTTAGTGCCTAACCCTCCCCCTGCGCAGCCTAACCCTCCCCCCCGCAGTCTTACTGTAACCTCCCTATTTAGTGACTAACGCCCCCTGCGCAGCCTAACCCTCCCCCCCGCAGTCTTACTGTAACCACTCTATTTATTGCCTAACGCCCCATGCGCAGCCTAACCCTTCCCCCGCAGTCTTACTGTAACCACCCTATTTAGTGCCTAACCCTCCCCCTGCGCAGCCTAACCCTCCCCCCCGCAGTCTTACTGTAACCTCCCTATTTAGTGACTAACGCCCCCTGCGCAGCCTAACCCTCCCCCCCGCAGTCTTACTGTAACCACTCTATTTATTGCCTAACGCCCCCTGCGCAGCCTAACCCTCCCCCCGCAGTCTTACTGTAACCACCCTATTTATTGCCTAACACCCCCTGCGCAGCCTAACCCTCCCCCCGCAGTCTTACTGTAACCACCCTATTTATTGCCTAACGCCCCCTCTGCCCCGCAGCTTAACCCCCCCCTGCAGTCTTACTGTAACCACCCTATTTAGTGCCTAACGCCCCCTGCGCAGCCTAACCCTCCCCCCCGCAGTCTTACTGTAACCACCCTATTTATTGCCGAACGCCCCCTCTGCCCCGCAGCTTAACCCCCCCCCCCCCCTTTCCCCACGGCCTATCCCTACCCAGTCCCGGTATACTTACAGTTTGTTCGGCATTGTGAGCTGTGTTGGAGTACTGCTTTTCTGACCAGTGTTAGGATTCTGCGTCAGTATATCTGCTACAGGCATCCGGAACGCCAGTATGCGGAATGTACCCTCTTCCATCCACAGCTCATACCCCCAGTTATGGAGATCTAAGCTGAGTCAGAAGGTCTAGCAGGATCTAGGGGTGCACCATCCAGACTCCAGGATGACCAGATGTTTGCTGTGATTTCTATCTCGTCCTGATCATTGCGTTGTGCTTGTCCCCTGGGTCTTCCAGTAGGTACGCCATATGGGCAGCCTGGCCTTCTGGGCTTCAAGCAGAACCCTCTGCTCTTATTCTAAGCACTTATCTCATCTGCCTAGGTGATGGTGCGACCAGTGTTACATCACTAACGCGTTTCTTTCTTCTCCAGCAAACATAAAGAGCCCATGGCGCTAATCAGGAGGAAGACGCTCGCCAAGGATCAGGTAAGTGCCAGCGGGACAGGAAATGAGACAGGTGGATAGATTACCTGCAGGATCACAGCTACCTACCTGTATTATGTCCCATCAATGTGGAGAAGGGACTTGTACGCTGGCTGAGTTAGTATAAGTGCCTACTGATGAAGACGGCACTTAATGTAATGCCGACACAAGAATGTCAAGTGTTGTGATGTCGACAATAGACTTGTTAAGGTTAGGTTTAAGATTGGTTGTCAACATTGTCGCCATGTTGACGTGTTGCTTTCGACCATGTGAATGTCAACGTGTTGTCTTATGGCATGTTGACTATGTCAGCGATATGCTGTTGACAGAATGAACTCCATGGTGGTTTCCACATAATGTAACAAACCTTTGTTACAATGGATTAGTCATCAAATATTGTGATATTGAATTCTACCTGATCATAATAATAATTTATATAATATTCTGATGTTCTTCTTCACCATTGCTGGTGATGGATAGTAGAAGCTAGACCGACATGAAAAAGATACAGGCGATTGTAATTCAGTTCCAGCGCCGGAATTGGAGAATTGGAAGTCCAAGTGGACCTGAAATAAACCAGTTAAAGTGATTTGTTTTCTTCTAGGAGATCCAGGAGATCCAGATCTTTGGATATGGAGATGCCGACTTCGACGCACAGGACAGGAACCTGCAAATGCAGTCACCCCTATGTAAGACGCTCACACAGGGGGGTGAACCCTGCGCCAGGCTGCAGAAGAATGAGGTTGCGACTCAGACCTCGCCGGTCTTCTGCTTCAGCTCCGTAGGCGAGATTGTAGAGTTTCTGAATAGCTGCAGCAGAGTAGAGGACCACAGCCCCAGAGCACCGTCCTTTGCTGATGACCCTCTGGATGAGTCAGTAGAGGAGGTACTGACTAAGGAGGACCACATGCGAACACTGAAACTGGAAATGGAGGAGGAAGATGATGATGAAGATGATAACCAACCTATTGTCTCTCATCTTTACCCTAACCCTCCTGTAAGATATGCCTCAAGCTCCAGTGCTCGCTTCCCCATCATCAAACGCCGGAGAAAGCAGCGTTTCCACTGTGACTGGCAGGGTCCTGCAGCCGTCATCAGTTCCCCAAACATACCAGCTCAAGCCATGGAGCTGAGGGTGGACGAAGACCTCGCTTTGTCTATTCGACGACAAGTTGACATTAACAACCCAGGACCTTTTGGCTGGCAGCTTGCAAAATTGTTGTTTACCGAGGAGGAACTTTATGGGCATAATTTTAATGGGACGGATCAGAAGATGCCCCTCAGCCCGAGGCGCGTCCATGCAATCCAGCATGCCTTCCACGATTACTTCCCCAAAGACATTGCTGACGAGGCCCTGGCCAAGGGTCGCACAGCCATCAACCAGGGGATAAGGAATATGTTTTATGTCCGCAACCGCAGGGATGGAGATAATTCCTAGTCCATACAGGTTCTGTCTGACTGCGGCTCTACAGACTCCCCGGCCCCATATACAGTGATCTCACATATTCTATGGACCAGTGCCCTATTGCCAGTGACTGATACAGGGCTCTCTACGGGGACTTGCGGACAGTCCATTATAATGTAAAACCTGTAGCTGTATACAGAGGATTATGCTCTCCTAATATTGTAATGACATAAATGATTCTCATTGTCCACAGAGCTCTCCCCACTTACTGACCGATCTCCCATCTCCCCATAGCACTCCACCCTATTACACTCCACACCACCCTATTACACTCCACCCTATTACACTCCTATAACACTCCACCCTATTACACTCCTATAACACTCCACCCTATTACACTCCACTCCACCCTATTACACTCCACTATTACACTCCACCCTATTACACTCCACTCCACCCTATTACACTCCACTATTACACTCCACCCTGTTACACTCCACTCCACCCTATTACACTCCACTATTACACTCCAACCTATTACACTCCACCCTATTACACTCCACCCTATTACTTTCATCCAAAAGGAATTACAATCCATAAAGCCCATCCTCCGCGTCTGTCTCACACTGTAACTCACATCCTCCACATCTGTCTCACACTGTAACTCCCATCCTCCACGTCTGTCTCACTCTAACTCCCATCCTCCACATCTGTCTCACACTGTAACTCCCATCCTCCACGTCTGTCTCACACTGTAACTCCCATCCTTCATGTCTGTCTCACTCTGTAACTCCCATCCTCCACATCTGTCTCACTCTGTAACTCCCATCCTCCACATCTGTCTCACATTGTAACTCCCATCCTCCACATCTGTCTCACTCTGTAACTCCCATCCCCCACATCTGTCTCACACTGTAACTCCCATCCCCCACATCTGTCTCACATTGTAACTCCCATCCTCCACGTCTGTCTCACACTGTAACTCCCATCCTCCGTGTCTGTCTCACTCTGTAACTCCCATCCTCCACATCTGTCTCACATTGTAACTCCCATCCTCCGCGTCTGTCTCACACTGTAACTCCCATCCTCCCTGTCTGTCTCACACTGTAACTCCCATCCTCCACATCTGTCTCACACTGTAACTCCCATCCTCCACATCTGTCTCACACTGTAACTCCCATCCTCCATGCCTGTCTCACTCTGTAACTCCCATCCTCCATGTCTGTCTCACTCTGTAACTCCCATCCTCCACATCTGTCTCACTCTGTAACTCCCATCCTCCACATCTGTCTCACACTGTAACTCCCATCCTCCACATCTGTCTCACTCTGTAACTCCCATCCTCCATGTCTGTCTCACATTGTAACTCCCATCCTCCACATCTGTCTCACTCTGTAACTCCCATCCTCCGCTTCTGTCTCACATTGTAACTCCCATCCTCCATGTCTGTCTCACTCTGTAACTCCCATCCTCCACGTCTGTCTCACTCTGTAACTTCCATCCTCCACATCTGTCTCACATTGTAACTCCCATCCTCCGCGTCTGTCTCACTCTGTAACTCCCATCCTCCACATCTGTCTCACTCTGTAACTCCCATCCTCCACGTCTGTCTCACTCTGTTACTCCAATCCTCCACGTCTGTCTCACTCTGTAACTCCCATCCTCCACGTCTGTCTCACTCTGTAACTCCCATCCTCCACGTCTGTCTCACTCTGTAACTCCCATCCTCCACATCTGTCTCACTCTGTAACTCCCATCCTCCACGTCTGTCTCACACTGTAACTCCCATCCTCTGTGTCTGTCTCACTCTGTAACTCCCATCCTCCACATCTGTCTCACACTGTAACTCCCATCCTCCACATCTGTCTCACACTGTAACTCCCATCCTCCCTGTCTGTCTCACACTGTAACTCCCATCCTCCACATCTGTCTCACACTGTAACTCCCATCCTCCACATCTGTCTCACACTGTAACTCCCATCCTCCATGCCTGTCTCACTCTGTAACTCCCATCCTCCATGTCTGTCTCACTCTGTAACTCCCATCCTCCACATCTGTCTCACTCTGTAACTCCCATCCTCCACATCTGTCTCACACTGTAACTCCCATCCTCCACATCTGTCTCACTCTGTAACTCCCATCCTCCACATCTGTCTCACTCTGTAACTCCCATCCTCCACGTCTGTCTCACTCTGTAACTCCCATCCTCCGCATCTGTCTCACACTGTAACTCCCATCCTCCGCATCTGTCTCACTCTGTAACTCCCATCCTCCGCATCTGTCTCACTCTGTAACACCCATCCTCCACGTCTGTCTCACTCTGTAACTCCCATCCTCCGCATCTGTCTCACTCTGTAACTCCCATCCTCCGCATCTGTCTCACTCTGTAACTCCCATCCTCCATGTCTGTCTCACTCTGTAACTCCCATCCTCCACATCTGTCTCACACTGTAACTCCCATCCTCCGCATCTGTCTCACTCTGTAACTCCCATCCTCCACGTCTGTCTCACACTGTAACTCCCATCCTCCACATCTGTCTCACACTGTAACTCCCATCCTCCGCATCTGTCTCACACTGTAACTCCCATCCTCCGCATCTGTCTAACTCTGTAACTCCCATCCTCCACATCTGTCTCACTCTGTAACTCCCATCCTCCATGTCTGTCTCACATTGTAACTCCCATCCTCCGCGTCTGTCTCACTCTGTAACTCCAATCCTCCGCATCTGTCTCACTCTGTAACTCCCATCCTCCGCATCTGTCTCACTCTGTAACTCCCATCCTCCACATCTGTCTCACACTGTAACTCCCATCCTCCCCGTCTGTCTCACACTGTAACTCCCATCCTCCACATCTGTCTCACACTGTAACTCCCATCCTCCACATCTGTCTCACACTGTAACTCCCATCCTCCATGCCTGTCTCACTCTGTAACTCCCATCCTCCACATCTGTCTCACTCTGTAACTCCCATCCCCCACATCTGTCTCACATGGTAACTCCCATCCTCCGTGTCTGTCTCACTCTGTAACTCCCATCCTCCATGTCTGTCTCACATTGTAACTCCCATCCTCCGCATCTGTCTCACACTAACTCCCATCCTCCACATCTGTCTCACGCTGTAACTCCCATCCTCCACATCTGTCTCACACTGTAACTCCCATCCTCCATGTCTGTCTCACTCTGTAACTCCCATCCTCCACGTCTGTCTCACACTGTAACTCCCATCCTCCGCATCTGTCTCACACTGTAACTCCCATCCTCCGCATCTGTCTCACTCTGTAACTCCCATCCTCCACATCTGTCTCACTCTGTAACTCCCATCCTCCACATCTGTCTCACTCTGTAACTCCCATCCTCCACGTCTGTCTCACTCTGTAACTCCCATCCTCCATGTCTGTCTCACTCTGTAACTCCCATCCTCCACATCTGTCTCACACTGTAACTCCCATCCTCCGCATCTGTCTCACACTGTAACTCCCATCCTCCGCATCTGTCTCACTCTGTAACTCCCATCCTCCACATCTGTCTCACTCTGTAACTCCCATCCTCCACATCTGTCTCACTCTGTAACTCCCATCCTCCACATCTGTCTCACTCTGTAACTCCCATCCTCCACGTCTGTCTCACTCTGTAACTCCCATCCTCCGCATCTGTCTCACACTGTAACTCCCATCCTCCGCATCTGTCTCACTCTGTAACTCCCATCCTCCGCATCTGTCTCACTCTGTAACACCCATCCTCCACGTCTGTCTCACTCTGTAACTCCCATCCTCCGCATCTGTCTCACTCTGTAACTCCCATCCTCCGCATCTGTCTCACTCTGTAACTCCCATCCTCCATGTCTGTCTCACTCTGTAACTCCCATCCTCCACATCTGTCTCACACTGTAACTCCCATCCTCCGCATCTGTCTCACTCTGTAACTCCCATCCTCCACGTCTGTCTCACACTGTAACTCCCATCCTCCACATCTGTCTCACACTGTAACTCCCATCCTCCGCATCTGTCTCACACTGTAACTCCCATCCTCCGCATCTGTCTAACTCTGTAACTCCCATCCTCCACATCTGTCTCACTCTGTAACTCCCATCCTCCATGTCTGTCTCACATTGTAACTCCCATCCTCCGCGTCTGTCTCACTCTGTAACTCCAATCCTCCGCATCTGTCTCACTCTGTAACTCCCATCCTCCGCATCTGTCTCACTCTGTAACTCCCATCCTCCACATCTGTCTCACACTGTAACTCCCATCCTCCCCGTCTGTCTCACACTGTAACTCCCATCCTCCACATCTGTCTCACACTGTAACTCCCATCCTCCACATCTGTCTCACACTGTAACTCCCATCCTCCATGCCTGTCTCACTCTGTAACTCCCATCCTCCACATCTGTCTCACTCTGTAACTCCCATCCCCCACATCTGTCTCACATGGTAACTCCCATCCTCCGTGTCTGTCTCACTCTGTAACTCCCATCCTCCATGTCTGTCTCACATTGTAACTCCCATCCTCCGCATCTGTCTCACACTAACTCCCATCCTCCACATCTGTCTCACGCTGTAACTCCCATCCTCCACATCTGTCTCACACTGTAACTCCCATCCTCCATGTCTGTCTCACTCTGTAACTCCCATCCTCCACGTCTGTCTCACACTGTAACTCCCATCCTCCGCATCTGTCTCACACTGTAACTCCCATCCTCCGCATCTGTCTCACTCTGTAACTCCCATCCTCCACATCTGTCTCACTCTGTAACTCCCATCCTCCACATCTGTCTCACTCTGTAACTCCCATCCTCCACGTCTGTCTCACTCTGTAACTCCCATCCTCCATGTCTGTCTCACTCTGTAACTCCCATCCTCCACATCTGTCTCACACTGTAACTCCCATCCTCCGCATCTGTCTCACACTGTAACTCCCATCCTCCGCATCTGTCTCACTCTGTAACTCCCATCCTCCACATCTGTCTCACTCTGTAACTCCCATCCTCCACGTCTGTCTCACTCTGTAACTCCCATCCTCCACGTCTGTCTCACTCTGTAACTCCCATCCTCCACGTCTGTCTCACTCTGTAACTCCCATCCTCCACATGTCTCACACTGTAACTCCCATCCTCCACATCTGTCTCACTCTGTAACTCCCATCCTCCATGTCTGTCTCACACTGTAACTCCCATCCTCCATGTCTGTCTCACTCTGTAACTCCCATCCTCCACATCTGTCTCACACTGTAACTCCCATCCTCCGCATCTGTCTCACACTGTAACTCCCATCCTCCGCATCTGTCTCACTCTGTAACTCCCATCCTCCACATCTGTCTCACACTGTAACTCCCATCCTCCATGTCTGTCTCACTCTGTAACTCCCATCCTCCACATCTGTCTCACACTGTAACTCCCATCCTCCGCATCTGTCTCACACTGTAACTCCCATCCTCCGCATCTGTCTCACTCTGTAACTCCCATCCTCCACATCTGTCTCACTCTGTAACTCCCATCCTCCACGTCTGTCTCACTCTGTAACTCCCATCCTCCACGTCTGTCTCACTCTGTAACTCCCATCCTCCATGTCTGTCTCACTCTGTAACTCCCATCCTCCACATCTGTCTCACACTGTAACTCCCATCCTCCGCATCTGTCTCACACTGTAACTCCCATCCTCCGCATCTGTCTCACTCTGTAACTCCCATCCTCCACATCTGTCTCACTCTGTAACTCCCATCCTCCACATCTGTCTCACTCTGTAACTCCCATCCTCCACGTCTGTCTCACTCTGTAACTCCCATCCTCCACGTCTGTCTCACACTGTAACTCCCATCCTCCATGTCTGTCTCACTCTGTAACTCCCATCCTCCACATCTGTCTCACACTGTAACTCCCATCCTCCGCATCTGTCTCACACTGTAACTCCCATCCTCCGCATCTGTCTCACTCTGTAACTCCCATCCTCCGCATCTGTCTCACTCTGTAACTCCCATCCTCCACGTCTGTCTCACTCTGTAACTCCCATCCTCCACATGTCTCACACTGTTACTCCCATCCTCCACATCTGTCTCACTCTGTAACTCCCATCCTCCATGTCTGTCTCACATTGTAACTCCCATCCTCCACATCTGTCTCACACTGTAACTCCCATCCTCCATGTCTGTCTCACTCTGTAACTCCCATCCTCCACATCTGTCTCACACTGTAACTCCCATCCTCCACATCTGTCTCACTCTGTAACTGCCATCCTCCACATCTGTCTCACACTGTAACTCCCATCCTCCATGTCTGTCTCACTCTGTAACTCCCATCCTCCACATCTGTCTCACACTGTAACTCCCATCCTCCGCATCTGTCTCACACTGTAACTCCCATCCTCCGCATCTGTCTCACTCTGTAACTCCCATCCTCCGCATCTGTCTCACTCTGTAACTCCCATCCTCCACATCTGTCTCACTCTGTAACTCCCATCCTCCACATCTGTCTCACTCTGTAACTCCCATCCTCCACGTCTGTCTCACTCTGTAACTCCCATCCTCCACATCTGTCTCACACTGTAACTCCCATCCTCCGCATCTGTCTCACACTGTAACTCCCATCCTCCGCATCTGTCTCACTCTGTAACTCCCATCCTCCACATCTGTCTCACTCTGTAACTCCCATCCTCCACATCTGTCTCACTCTGTAACTCCCATCCTCCACGTCTGTCTCACTCTGTAACTCCCATCCTCCATGTCTGTCTCACTCTGTAACTCCCATCCTCCATGTCTGTCTCACTCTGTAACTCCCATCCTCCACATCTGTCTCACTCTGTAACTCCCATCCTCTGCATCTGTCTCACACTGTAACTCCCATCCTCCGCATCTGTCTCACTCTGTAACTCCCATCCTCCACATCTGTCTCACTCTGTAACTCCCATCCTCCACATCTGTCTCACTCTGTAACTCCCATCCTCCACGTCTGTCTCACTCTGTAACTCCCATCCTCCACATCTGTCTCACATTGCAACTCCCATCCTCCGCGTCTGTCTCACTCTGTAACTCCCATCCTTCACATCTGTCTCACACTGTAACTCCCATCCTCCGCGTCTGTCTCACTCTGTAACTCCCATCCTCCACATCTGTCTCACACTGTAACTCCCATCCTCCACGTCTGTCTCACATTGTAACTCACATCCTTCGCGTCTGTCTCACTCTGTAACTCCCATCCTCCACATCTGTCTCACACTGTAACTCCCATCCTCCGCGTCTGTCTCACTCTGTAACTCCCATCCTCCACATCTGTCTCACACTGTAACTCCCATCCTCCGCGTCTGTCTCACTCTGTAACTCCCATCCTCCACGTCTGTCTCACTCTGTAACTCCCATCCTCCGCATCTGTCTCACACTGTAACTCCCATCCTCCACATCTGCCTCACACTGTAACTGCCATGTGTGTATTTATGGCGGTCTCTGGTGTCAGCGTGGCATTGCAGGTGCTACATACAGACCTGTCTCTGTGATGGCGTCATGGTCACATTATTTAGCAATGTGAGGTCAGTGACACGTGGCTGAGTATTTTCCTTACACGTCTGTCCGTGGTCACCTACCGTACAGTCAGCGTCATTAAATTTCTTGGTCAGAGCTTCACTACCCGGCCCCTCAGTATAAGGCTGGATATAAGAGTATATAACCGGGATACATTACTCTTAGGCCGGGTACACATCTGAACAATGCGACGGGGCGACATACACACCATCGGATGGAAATGATGCGACAGCAGCGGACGTCCCTATGCTCAGGTTAGCTTCTGCGCATATTAGCATATAGCCATGATTGCGTGCGCCAAAAGGTGGCGGCAGCAGCAGAAAGAGCATCCGCACCTGAATCAGACCAGATCATGTATCGTGCCGATATTGCTCCAGTGTCCCCCCGGCCTTATGCTGGTCATACACTAGGTCGGGTGTAGTATGGTATGCCGGCGGCCGGGCTCCCGGCGACCAGCATACCGGCGCCGGGAGCCCGACCGCCGGCATACCGACAGTGTGGCGAGCGCAAAGAGCCCCTTGCGGGCACGGTGGCGCGCTATTCTCCCTTTAGGGGGGTCATGGACCCCCACGAGGAAGAATATCTGTCGGTATGCCGGGTGTCAGGATCCCGACATTCGGCATACTGAAGACCACCCACTAGGTCAATATTGTGTATGAATACACAATATCCACCCGTCATTCCACCCATCGCAGGCACATTGTGCATGTTCTGGATGCAAATACGACGCGTGGCCCCGCCGGTCGTACATCGCATCCACTGATTGTATGTGCTGCACATGTGATCACTTAATCCCGGCCACCGACAAAGGTACGATAGATTGTACGGTACAGAAGTATAATCTATGGCGCGCCGGAAGCTGATATGGGGGGAGGCGGGATTAGTAACTCTACATACATTAGGGCGACTTGCATTAGATGCGCTCAGTCCTGATGTATAGGCAGCATTAGAGCTAGGTTTATCTGAGCTTCTACGTACTAAGCTGTGGAGAGCGCTAACGTACCAGCCAATCACCTGCCATGTCACAGGCTGTGCGTGAAAACTGACAGACAGGAGCTGGTTAGCTGGTACTTTATCTCTCTCCACTTTATCTCTTAGGGCCTAATTCAGACCTGATTGTAGATGTGTGCCCCTAAAATGGAGGGCCGACACCCACAAAACGCAGGGTCGACGCCCTGTTCCCGCCCCCCTCAAGGTCCAAAACTGCATTCTGAAGAGAACGCAGTCTAGGACCTTGCACATCAGCGTCAGGGTCTGAATCGGCCCCTTAGTACAGCTGCTCCGAAAACATGGTGGCATTGCCCCTAGCAACCAACCAAAGTCTAGCTATCATTTCTCTATTGCATGCTTAGACAGAATCTCATTGGTTGATATGGGTAACAGCACCACTTGTCATTTGGAGATGCTCCTCATATATGAAGCATGGGGGCCAAATGCTACAAAGTGGCCCTGGCGCACTGAGATCTAAAAATGGAGTGACAAATACCTGTAGGTGTGGTTTCTCTAGCGTGGGCGTGGTTTCCCTGATGTGGGTGTGGTTTCCCTAATGTGGGCATGGTTTCTCTAATGTGGGTGTGGTTTCTCCAATATGGACATGGTTTCTCTAATGTGGGTGTGGTTTCTCTAATGTGGGCGTGGTTTCTCTAATGTGAGCGTGGTTTAAAAGTGAGATGTCACAGAGCTATAATCAAATACAACCAATATCAGCCCATTCTGACTAACCTGACGCTATCCTAATGCCCTCAGCATATACACAGAGCATTATAGCCACCTCTGTACAATACAGGGAACATTCCAGTAACAAGTCTACTATGTTATACCAACGCTTGGATCCCGAACGCCGGCATGCCAGCAGTGGGGCGAGCGTAAAAGAGCCACTACGCTATTTACTCTCCCTCCAGGGGTGTCGTGGACAGCCCAAGAGGGAGAATAGTTGTCGGTATGCCGGCTGCTGAGATTCCGGCGTCGGTACGCTGAGCGCCGGGATCCCGACAGCCGGCATATCGAATGCCTCCCTCCAGTAACAAATACATAGTTCTTGCCACTAATACACAATACAGGGACCAAACTAATCCCTATACAAAGCACTCTGGTAACCACCATACAAGGAGCATAACAGTGACAGAATACAATACAGGTAGCACTCTGGTAACCACCATACAAGGAGCATTATAGGGAGAGAATACAATACAGGTAGCACTCTGGTAACCAACATACAAAGAGCATTATAGGGACAGAATACAATACAGGTAGCACTCTGGTAACCAACATACAAGGAGCATTATAGGGACAGAGTACTTGGACCAGTGCTTTTTAATATCTTTATTGGTGACATTGCAAATGGCATTAGAGGGAAAGTATGCCTTTTTGCAGATGACACAAAGGTATGCAACAGGGTAGACACACCAGGTGGGGTAAAACAAATGATTGAGGATCTAGGTAGACTAGAGGAATGGTCAAGAGTCTGGCAATTACAGTTTAATGCCAAAAAATGCAAAATCATGCACTTGGGTCTCAAAATTCCAAAGGCTAAATATAGTATTAATGGATTAATATTAATGGCGCTATACTGGAACTACTGAGGAGGAAAGGGATCTAGAAGTCACTATTTCAGGTGACATAAAGGATAAATATAGTATTAATGGCACTATACTGGGAGCTACTGAGGAGGAAAGGGATCTAGGAGTCACTATTTCAGGTGACATAAAGGATAAATATAGTATTACTGGCACTATACTGGAAACTACTGAGGAGGAAAGGGATCTAGGAGTCACTATTTCAGGTGACATAAAGGATAAATATAGTATTACTGGCACTATACTGGATACTACTGAGGAGGAAAGGGATCTAGGAGTCACTATCTCAGGTGACATAAAGGATAAATATAGTATTAATGGCGCTATACTGGAAACTACTGAGGAGGAAAGGGATCTAGGAGTCACTATCTCAGGTGACATAAAGGATAAATATAGTATTAATGGCACTATACTGGAACTACTGAGGAGGAAAGGGATCTAGGAGTCACTATTTCAGGTGACATAAAGGATAAATATAGTATTAATGGCACTATACTGGAAACGACTGAGGAGGAAAGGGATCTAGGAGTTACTATTTCAGGTGACATAAAGGATAAATATAGTATTAATGGCACTATACTGGGAACTACTAAGGAGGAAAGGGATCTAGGAGTCACTATCTCAGGTGACATAAAGGATAAATATAGTATTAATGGCACTATACTGGAAACTACTGAGGAGGAAAGGGATCTAGGAGTCACTATCTCAGGTGACATAAAGGATAAATATAGTATAATGGCACTATACTGGAAACTACTAAGGAGGAAAGGGATCTAGGAGTCACTATATCAGGTGACATAAAGGATAAATATAGTATTAATGGCGCTATACTGGAAACTACTGAGGAGGAAAGGGATCTAGGAGTCACTATTTCAGGTGACATAAAGGATAAATATAGTATTAATGGCACTATACTGGAACTACTGAGGAGGTAAGGGATCTAGGAGTCACTATTTCAGGTGACATAAAGGATAAATATAGTATTAATGGCACTATACTGGAACTACTGAGGAGGAAAGGGATCTAGGAGTCACTATCTCAGGTGACATAAAGGATAAATATAGTATTAATGGCTCTATACTGGGAACTACTGAGGAGGAAAGGGATCTAGGTGTCACTATCTCAGGTGACATAAAGGATAAATATAGTAGTAATGGCACTATACTGTGAGCTACTGAGGAGGAAAGGGATCTAGGAGTCACTATCTCAGGTGACATAAAGGATAAATATAGTATTAATGGCACTATACTGGAACTACTGAGGAGGAAAGGGATCTAGGAGTCACTATTTCAGGTGACATAAAGGATAAATATAGTATTAATGGCACTATACTGGAAACGACTGAGGAGGAAAGGGATCTAGGAGTTACTATTTCAGGTGACATAAAGGATAAATATAGTATTAATGGCACTATACTGGGAACTACTAAGGAGGAAAGGGATCTAGGAGTCACTATCTCAGGTGACATAAAGGATAAATATAGTATTAATGGCACTATACTGGAAACTACTGAGGAGGAAAGGGATCTAGGAGTCACTATCTCAGGTGACATAAAGGATAAATATAGTATTAATGTCACTATACTGGAAACTACTGAGGAGGAAAGGGATCTAGGAGTCACTATTTCAGGTGACATAAAGGATAAATATAGTATTAATGGCACTATACTGGGAACTACTGAGGAGGAAAGGGATCTAGGAGTCACTATCTCAGGTGACATAAAGGATAAATATAGTATTAATGGCACTATACTGGAAACTACTGAGGAGGAAAGGGATCTAGGAGTCACTATTTCAGGTGACATAAAGGATAAATATAGTATTAATGGCGCTATACTGGAAACTACTGAGGAGGAAAGGGATCTAGGAGTCACTATCTCAGGTGACATAAAGGATAAATATAGTATTAATGGCACTATACTGGAGACTACTGAGGAGGAAAGGGATCTAGGAGTCACTATTTCAGGTGACATAAAGGATAAATATAGTATTAATGGCGCTATACTGGAAACTACTGAGGAGGAAAGGGATCTAGGAGTCACTATTTCAGGTGACATAAAGGGTAAATATAGTATTAATGGCGCTATACTGGACACTACTGAGGAGGAAAGGGATCTAGGAGTCACTATCTCAGGTGACATAAAGGATAAATATAGTATTAATGGCACTATACTGGAACTACTGCGGAGGAAAGGGATCTAGGAGTCACTATTTCAGGTGACATAAAGGATAAATATAGTATTAATGGCACTATACTGGAGACTGCTGAGGAGGAAAGGGATCTAGGAGTCACTATCTCAGGTGACATAAAGGATAAATATAGTATTAATGGCACTATACTGGAACTACTGCGGAGGAAAGGGATCTAGGAGTCACTATTTCAGGTGACATAAAGGATAAATATAGTATTAATGGCACTATACTGGAACTACTGCGGAGGAAAGGGATCTAGGAGTCACTATTTCAGGTGACATAAAGGATAAATATAGTATTAATGGCACTATACTGGAAACTACTGAGGAGGAAAGGGATCTAGGAGTCACTATCTCAGGTGACATAAAGGATAAATATAGTATTAATGGCACTATACTGGAAACTACTGAGGAGGAAAGGGATCTAGGAGTCACTATCTCAGGTGACATAAAGGATAAATATAGTATTAATGGCACTATACTGGAAACTACTGAGGAGGAAAGGGATCTAGGAATCACTATCTCAGGTGACATAAAGGATAAATATAGTATTAATGGCGCTATACTGGAAACTACTGAGGAGGAAAGGGATCTAGGAGTCACTATTACAGGTGACATAAAGGATAAATATAGTATAATGGCTCTATACTGGAAACTACTGAGGAGGAAACGGATCTAGGAGTCACTATTTCAGGTGACATAAAGGATGAATATATAGTATTAATGGCACTATACTGGAACTACTGCGGAGGAAAGGGATCTAGGAGTCACTATTTCAGGTGACATAAAGGATAAATATAGTATTAATGGCACTATACTGGAACTACTGCGGAGGAAAGGGATCTAGGAGTCACTATCTCAGGTGACATAAAGGATAAATATAGTATTAATGGCACTATACTGGAAACTACTGAGGAGGAAAGGGATCTAGGAGTCACTATCTCAGGTGACATAAAGGATAAATATAGTATTAATGGCACTATACTGGAACTACTGCGGAGGAAAGGGATCTAGGAGTCACTATTTCCGGTGACATAAAGGATAAATATATTATTAATGGCACTATACTGGAAACTACTGAGGAGGAAAGGGATCTAGGAGTCACTATCTCAGGTGACATAAAGGATAAATATAGTATAATGGCACTATACTGGAAACTACTGAGGAGGAAAGGGATCTAGGAGTCACTATATCAGGTGACATAAAGGATAAATATAGTATTAATGGCGCTATACTGGAAACTACTGAGGAGGAAAGGGATCTAGGAGTCACTATTACAGGTGACATAAAGGATAAATATAGTATAATGGCTCTATACTGGAAACTACTGAGGAGGAAAGGGATCTAGGAGTCACTATTTCCGGTGACATAAAGGATAAATGTCACGATCCGGGTATCTGGACGCCATTTCTTACCCATCAGATGCCTCCTAAGGCTGGCTCAGCGCTCCAGGACCGGATCCCATCTGTTATCCTAATGTTCACATTCCTGCATCCTCTCCTGTCTCTCTGAGACGCTGTCACAGTAACGCCTTATTACATCTGGCATGGCGTCTCCCGCGGCCTCCGCCGCCGTCCCTGAGCTTCTGCATGCAGAGTGTCAGAGTGGCGATTACGTCAGCCGCGGCCTCCGCTGTGTCCGCGTGGTTGGATGTGCACTTGTCAGCCTGGCGTCTCCTGTCTCCAGTGGCCAGCGCCGCCATTACTGTTTTCATTACCACATGGATTACAAACCAAACTTCCCTCCAAGTGTCTGCATGGGCGCAGCCATCTTGGATTCTGTCAGCTGATCATTTCCTCCAATCTGTTGTCAGTATTGTTAATCTGCATAATTGCCTAGCCAATCCCTTCCTTGCTGCAGGTATAAATACACTGTGCCTGAGCAAGGAAGGCGTCAGTGCTTTGGTTGTCAAACCTAGTTCCTGTTTGTCTCTCTCCTGTGATTGTCTTCCAGGTTCCAGCTCCTGTCTCAAGACTTCCACCATAGAGACCCGCACCAGCATTCCACCTGCGGTGTAGCCTGACTCTCCAATCCATTGTGGATTCATCTGTTTCCAGCTACAACATTACCTGCTTCCAGCTCAGCTTCCAGCAGAGTACAGCTTCCCTTAAAGGGCCGGTGTCCTTTCTACACTTTACCACTCTCCACCGGTATTATTATTTCTCCGCTCTCAAGTTCTACATTTCAGTTCATATTTCATCGCTCCCAAGTTCATTTATTATTTAACTGGTTCCAGCCAGTATCCACTCCGTGCTAACAACAGTCTGGTTCCAGCCAGTATCCACAGCAGCTGTTTTATCTTCAGCAACCCAGCTTTTCCTGGAACACCAGCTGGCACAATCCTGGGTTATCTCCATTGCTACAGTCGGGCCTGGTAAGGACTTTCCATCTAGAAGATCATAAGAACTATCTCACACTACCAGTGCCCTGTGGCTCCTGCCATCCTGTAGTACCCAGGAACTGTATTTATTCTTTGCTGACTTTTACGTTTTCTTTTACTGCTGCTGTGTTGCGGAGTTGTCATAATAAACATCATTGACTTTTATCCAAGTTGTCGTGGTCACGCCTTCGGGCAGTTATTATTCATGTTACTTACATGTCCAGGGGTCTGATACAACCTCCCAGGTTCCGGTACATCTCAGCCCCTACAACTGAGGCTGCCTCCCGTCAGCTCAGGCCCTCAGTTGTGACAGTAAGCACTGACCTAATGAATCCAGCCGGAGACCAGGATCAAGCGGCCAGGCCGATGCAAGAACTGGCAGCCCGACTAGAACATCAGGAGGCTGCACAGGGCCACATCATCCGCTGTCTCCAGGATCTCTCTACTCGGCTGGATGGGATTCAGACAACTCTCCGTGGATCAGGCGCGTCTGGTGCGTCAACCACAGTGACTCCAGCTATAACCCCACCCACCTTACCCATTTCTGCTCCACGTCTTCATCTTCCAACGCCAGCAAAATTTGACGGATCTCCAAGATTCTGCAGGGGATTTCTCAACCAGTGTGAGATTCAGTTTGAGCTACAACCTGGCAATTTTCCCAGTGACCGTACAAAAATTGCCTACATTATTTCTCTTCTCAGTGGCTCAGCCCTTGATTGGGCATCACCGTTATGGGAGAGGTCCGACACCCTGCTATCTTCCTACACTGCCTTCGTGTCAACATTCAGGCGCATCTTCGACGAGCCAGGCCGGGTAACCTCAGCTTCATCCGAGATTCTCCGTTTACGCCAGGGGTCACGTACTGTAGGACAATATCTGATACAGTTCCAGATCCTGGCATCCGAACTGGCATGGAACGACGAGGCCCTGTATGCTGCATTCTGGCATGGCTTATCTGAGCGTATTAAAGATGAGTTAGCTACCAGAGACTTACCTTCTAAGTTAGATGAGCTAATCTCACTCTGCACGAAAGTTGATTTACGTTTCAGAGAGAGAGCAACTGAGCGTGGAAGATCATCTGCTCCAAAATCTTCTGCTCCTCCTCCTCGTCAACTGTCACCATCTAAAGATGAGCCCATGCAACTTGGCCGTTCCCGTTTAACTCCTGCTGAGCGCCGAAGACGTCTCTCCGAGTTTCTCTGTCTCTATTGTGCAGCTCCGTCTCACACCATTAATGCCTGTCCCAAACGTCCGGGAAACTCCAAATCCTAGCTCGCCAAGGAGAGGGCCGGCTAGGAGTAATGATCTCCTCTCCATCTCCTCAAGATTGTAATCTCCCAGTCTCGCTTCAAGTTGCTCAACGTTATCGGAACGTCATTGCCCTCCTTGATTCCGGAGCAGCTGGGAACTTTATTACCGAAGCCTATGTTAAACGGTGGTCCCTACCCACCGAGAGACTTCCTTCGTCCATTTCTTTAACTGCCGTGGATGGCAGCAAAATTTTTGATGCAGTTATTTCTTTAAGGACTCTACCAGTTCGTCTGAGAGTGGGAGTTCTTCATTCCGAACTTATTTCTTTTTTAGTGATTCCAAGAGCCACACATCCTGTGGTCCTGGGCCTTCCATGGCTCCGTCTTCACAATCCTACAATTGATTGGACGACTACGCAAATCCTGGCATGGGGTTCCTCCTGTGCTGAGACATGTTTGTTTAAAGTATTGCCTGTCTGTTCTTCCTCCCCCAGGTCGTCTGATGTTCCACCTCCTCCATATCAAGATTTCACGGATGTGTTCAGTAAAGCTTCTGCTGATATCCTTCCTCCTCATAGAGAATGGGACTGTCCGATTGATCTCGTTCCAGGGAAGGTTCCACCTCGAGGCCGAACTTATCCGTTGTCTCTGCCTGAGACGCATTCTATGGAGGAATATATTAAAGAGAACCTAGCAAAGGGGTTCATTCGACCTTCTTCTTCTCCAGCCGGCGCAGGCTTCTTTTTTGTAAAAAAGAAAGATGGTGGTCTGCGGCCGTGCATCGACTACAGAGGTTTGAACGACATTACCATCAAGAACCGTTATCCTTTACCCCTGATTACTGAGCTCTTTGACAGAGTTAGCGGAGCTACCATCTTTACAAAGCTGGACTTGCGAGGTGCATACAATCTCATCCGGATCCGTGAGGGTGACGAGTGGAAGACCGCCTTTAACACCCGTGACGGACATTATGAGTACCTCGTCATGCCCTTCGGATTGAGCAATGCTCCAGCTGTCTTCCAGCATTTTGTCAATGAGATCTTCAGAGACATTCTATACCGTCATGTCGTGGTCTATCTAGACGATATCCTCATTTTTGCCAACGATTTAGAGGAACATCGTTTTTGGGTTAAAGAGGTTCTGTCCTGTCTCCGTGTCAATCATCTCTATTGCAAATTAGAAAAATGCGTCTTTGAAGTCAAGTCCATTCCGTTTCTAGGGTACATTGTGTCCGGTTCCGGACTAGAGATGGATCCTGAGAAACTACAAGCAATCCAAAATTGGCCGGTACCCTTAACCCTCAAAGGGGTCCAGAGGTTCTTAGGGTTCGCCAACTATTACCGAAAGTTTATACGAGACTTTTCCACCATTGTGGCGCCTATTACTGCTTTCACTAAGAAGGGTGCTAACCCGTCCAAGTGGTCTGAAGAAGCCATGCAAGCATTTCATCTTTTAAAACAAAGGTTCATCTCTGCGCCTGTTCTGAAACAGCCTGACATCGACTCTCCTTTCATCTTAGAGGTGGATGCCTCCTCCGTTGGAGTAGGAGCGGTGTTATCTCAGAGGGCTAAAGATGGCCATTTACACCCTTGCAGTTTCTTCTCCCGGAAGTTCTCCCCAGCTGAGCGCAACTATGCCATTGGCGACCAGGAGTTGCTAGCCATCAAGCTCGCTCTAGAAGAGTGGAGGTATCTGTTGGAGGGAGCTTCTCATTCAATCACCATACTTACAGACCACAAGAACCTTTTATACCAGAAGGGCGCACAATGTCTCAACCCTCGTCAGGCCAGATGGGCACTTTTCTTTTCCAGGTTCGACTTTAAACTCCAGTTCTGTCCGGGCTCTCAGAATCGCAAGGCCGATTCCCTTTCCCGCTCATGGGAGCAAGAAAATGAGCCAGAGTCTTCAGACAAGCATCCTATTATCAATCCGTTGGCATTCTCCACGGTAGGGATGGACTCTACGCCCCCATCAGGGAAAAGTTTTGTGAAGCCGATGCTAAGGAAGAAGCTCATGCATTGGGCCCATGCTTCCCGTTTTGCCGGACATACAGGTATCCAAAAAACCCTGGAGTTTATCTCTAGGTCCTATTGGTGGCCAACTCTGAAAAAGGACGTCTTGGAGTTTATTGCATCTTGCCCAAAGTGTGCCCAACATAAAGTATCCCGCCAGTCGCCTGCGGGGCAACTGGTTCCACTATCCGTTCCCCGTCGACCATGGACCCACTTGTCGATGGATTTCATTACAGACTTACCCATGTGCAACAAGTTCAATACCATCTGGGTGGTAGTTGACCGGTTCACCAAGATGGCACACTTCATTCCTCTCACCGGTCTTCCGTCAGCTTCCAAGTTGGCTCAAGTATTCATACAAGAGATCTTCCGACTCCACGGTCTTCCTGAAGAAATTATCTCAGATCGAGGAGTTCAATTCACAGCCAAATTCTGGCGAAGTTTATGTCAAGTCCTCCAAGTCAAGCTAAAGTTTTCCACGGCTTACCATCCTCAGACCAATGGTCAAACCGAGAGGGTGAATCAGGACTTGGAGGCCTTCCTCCGCATCTATGTGTCCTCCTCTCAAGATGACTGGGTTCAATTACTTCCCTGGGCCGAGTTCTGTCATAACAACCAGTATCATTCTTCATCTGCTTCAACACCATTCTTCACTAACTTTGGATTCCACCCTAAAGTCCCTGAGTTCCAACCGCTTCCAGCAACTTCTGTTCCCGCAGTGGATATCACCTTGCATCAGTTTGCCAATATCTGGAAGAGCGTACGATCAGCTCTGCTCAAGGCATCGTACAGGTACAAGAAGTTTGCGGATAAGAAGCGTCGAGCAGTTCCTGCTCTCAAGGTGGGTGATCGGGTATGGTTATCCACGAAGAATTTGAGGTTAAGAGTTCCCAGTATGAAGTTTGCACCTCGCTATATCGGTCCTTTCAAGATTGAACAAGTCATCAATCCTGTTGCTTACAGACTTCAGTTGCCTCCCTTCTTAAAAATACCCATGACATTCCATGTTTCCCTGTTGAAACCGCTGATCTTGAATCGGTTTCATTCCTCACTTCCTCCAACTCCGAAAGTCCAAACTCAACGAGGCGTTGAGTATGAGGTGGCCAAGATCCTGGACTCACGTCACCGTTACGGTCAACTACAGTATCTTATTGACTGGAAGGGTTACGGCCCTGAGGAACGTTCATGGACCAATGCTTCTGATGTCCATGCTCCTGCCTTGGTCCGGAGATTCCATTCCAAGTTTCCTCAAAAGCCAAAGAAGTGTCCTGGGGCCACTCCTAAAGGGGGGGGTGCTGTCACGATCCGGGTATCTGGACGCCATTTCTTACCCATCAGATGCCTCCTAAGGCTGGCTCAGCGCTCCAGGACCGGATCCCATCTGTTATCCTAATGTTCACATTCCTGCATCCTCTCCTGTCTCTCTGAGACGCTGTCACAGTAACGCCTTATTACATCTGGCATGGCGTCTCCCGCGGCCTCCGCCGCCGTCCCTGAGCTTCTGCATGCAGAGTGTCAGAGTGGCGATTACGTCAGCCGCGGCCTCCGCTGTGTCCGCGTGGTTGGATGTGCACTTGTCAGCCTGGCGTCTCCTGTCTCCAGTGGCCAGCGCCGCCATTACTGTTTTCATTACCACATGGATTACAAACCAAACTTCCCTCCAAGTGTCTGCATGGGCGCAGCCATCTTGGATTCTGTCAGCTGATCATTTCCTCCAATCTGTTGTCAGTATTGTTAATCTGCATAATTGCCTAGCCAATCCCTTCCTTGCTGCAGGTATAAATACACTGTGCCTGAGCAAGGAAGGCGTCAGTGCTTTGGTTGTCAAACCTAGTTCCTGTTTGTCTCTCTCCTGTGATTGTCTTCCAGGTTCCAGCTCCTGTCTCAAGACTTCCACCATAGAGACCCGCACCAGCATTCCACCTGCGGTGTAGCCTGACTCTCCAATCCATTGTGGATTCATCTGTTTCCAGCTACAACATTACCTGCTTCCAGCTCAGCTTCCAGCAGAGTACAGCTTCCCTTAAAGGGCCGGTGTCCTTTCTACACTTTACCACTCTCCACCGGTATTATTATTTCTCCGCTCTCAAGTTCTACATTTCAGTTCATATTTCATCGCTCCCAAGTTCATTTATTATTTAACTGGTTCCAGCCAGTATCCACTCCGTGCTAACAACAGTCTGGTTCCAGCCAGTATCCACAGCAGCCGTTTTATCTTCAGCAACCCAGCTTTTCCTGGAACACCAGCTGGCACAATCCTGGGTTATCTCCATTGCTACAGTCGGGCCTGGTAAGGACTTTCCATCTAGAAGATCATAAGAACTATCTCACACTACCAGTGCCCTGTGGCTCCTGCCATCCTGTAGTACCCAGGAACTGTATTTATTCTTTGCTGACTTTTACGTTTTCTTTTACTGCTGCTGTGTTGCGGAGTTGTCATAATAAACATCATTGACTTTTATCCAAGTTGTCGTGGTCACGCCTTCGGGCAGTTATTATTTATGTTACTTACATGTCCAGGGGTCTGATACAACCTCCCAGGTTCCGGTACATCTCAGCCCCTACAACTGAGGCTGCCTCCCGTCAGCTCAGGCCCTCAGTTGTGACAGTAAGCACTGACCTAATGAATCCAGCCGGAGACCAGGATCAAGCGGCCAGGCCGATGCAAGAACTGGCAGCCCGACTAGAACATCAGGAGGCTGCACAGGGCCACATCATCCGCTGTCTCCAGGATCTCTCTACTCGGCTGGATGGGATTCAGACAACTCTCCGTGGATCAGGCGCGTCTGGTGCGTCAACCACAGTGACTCCAGCTATAACCCCACCCACCTTACCCATTTCTGCTCCACGTCTTCATCTTCCAACGCCAGCAAAATTTGACGGATCTCCAAGATTCTGCAGGGGATTTCTCAACCAGTGTGAGATTCAGTTTGAGCTACAACCTGGCAATTTTCCCAGTGACCGTACAAAAATTGCCTACATTATTTCTCTTCTCAGTGGCTCAGCCCTTGATTGGGCATCACCGTTATGGGAGAGGTCCGACACCCTGCTATCTTCCTACACTGCCTTCGTGTCAACATTCAGGCGCATCTTCGACGAGCCAGGCCGGGTAACCTCAGCTTCATCCGAGATTCTCCGTTTACGCCAGGGGTCACGTACTGTAGGACAATATCTGATACAGTTCCAGATCCTGGCATCCGAACTGGCATGGAACGACGAGGCCCTGTATGCTGCATTCTGGCATGGCTTATCTGAGCGTATTAAAGATGAGTTAGCTACCAGAGACTTACCTTCTAAGTTAGATGAGCTAATCTCACTCTGCACGAAAGTTGATTTACGTTTCAGAGAGAGAGCAACTGAGCGTGGAAGATCATCTGCTCCAAAATCTTCTGCTCCTCCTCCTCGTCAACTGTCACCATCTAAAGATGAGCCCATGCAACTTGGCCGTTCCCGTTTAACTCCTGCTGAGCGCCGAAGACGTCTCTCCGAGTTTCTCTGTCTCTATTGTGCAGCTCCGTCTCACACCATTAATGCCTGTCCCAAACGTCCGGGAAACTCCAAATCCTAGCTCGCCAAGGAGAGGGCCGGCTAGGAGTAATGATCTCCTCTCCATCTCCTCAAGATTGTAATCTCCCAGTCTCGCTTCAAGTTGCTCAACGTTATCGGAACGTCATTGCCCTCCTTGATTCCGGAGCAGCTGGGAACTTTATTACCGAAGCCTATGTTAAACGGTGGTCCCTACCCACCGAGAGACTTCCTTCGTCCATTTCTTTAACTGCCGTGGATGGCAGCAAAATTTTTGATGCAGTTATTTCTTTAAGGACTCTACCAGTTCGTCTGAGAGTGGGAGTTCTTCATTCCGAACTTATTTCTTTTTTAGTGATTCCAAGAGCCACACATCCTGTGGTCCTGGGCCTTCCATGGCTCCGTCTTCACAATCCTACAATTGATTGGACGACTACGCAAATCCTGGCATGGGGTTCCTCCTGTGCTGAGACATGTTTGTTTAAAGTATTGCCTGTCTGTTCTTCCTCCCCCAGGTCGTCTGATGTTCCACCTCCTCCATATCAAGATTTCACGGATGTGTTCAGTAAAGCTTCTGCTGATATCCTTCCTCCTCATAGAGAATGGGACTGTCCGATTGATCTCGTTCCAGGGAAGGTTCCACCTCGAGGCCGAACTTATCCGTTGTCTCTGCCTGAGACGCATTCTATGGAGGAATATATTAAAGAGAACCTAGCAAAGGGGTTCATTCGACCTTCTTCTTCTCCAGCCGGCGCAGGCTTCTTTTTTGTAAAAAAGAAAGATGGTGGTCTGCGGCCGTGCATCGACTACAGAGGTTTGAACGACATTACCATCAAGAACCGTTATCCTTTACCCCTGATTACTGAGCTCTTTGACAGAGTTAGCGGAGCTACCATCTTTACAAAGCTGGACTTGCGAGGTGCATACAATCTCATCCGGATCCGTGAGGGTGACGAGTGGAAGACCGCCTTTAACACCCGTGACGGACATTATGAGTACCTCGTCATGCCCTTCGGATTGAGCAATGCTCCAGCTGTCTTCCAGCATTTTGTCAATGAGATCTTCAGAGACATTCTATACCGTCATGTCGTGGTCTATCTAGACGATATCCTCATTTTTGCCAACGATTTAGAGGAACATCGTTTTTGGGTTAAAGAGGTTCTGTCCCGTCTCCGTGTCAATCATCTCTATTGCAAATTAGAAAAATGCGTCTTTGAAGTCAAGTCCATTCCGTTTCTAGGGTACATTGTGTCCGGTTCCGGACTAGAGATGGATCCTGAGAAACTACAAGCAATCCAAAATTGGCCGGTACCCTTAACCCTCAAAGGGGTCCAGAGGTTCTTAGGGTTCGCCAACTATTACCGAAAGTTTATACGAGACTTTTCCACCATTGTGGCGCCTATTACTGCTTTCACTAAGAAGGGTGCTAACCCGTCCAAGTGGTCTGAAGAAGCCATGCAAGCATTTCATCTTTTAAAACAAAGGTTCATCTCTGCGCCTGTTCTGAAACAGCCTGACATCGACTCTCCTTTCATCTTAGAGGTGGATGCCTCCTCCGTTGGAGTAGGAGCGGTGTTATCTCAGAGGGCTAAAGATGGCCATTTACACCCTTGCAGTTTCTTCTCCCGGAAGTTCTCCCCAGCTGAGCGCAACTATGCCATTGGCGACCAGGAGTTGCTAGCCATCAAGCTCGCTCTAGAAGAGTGGAGGTATCTGTTGGAGGGAGCTTCTCATTCAATCACCATACTTACAGACCACAAGAACCTTTTATACCTGAAGGGCGCACAATGTCTCAACCCTCGTCAGGCCAGATGGGCACTTTTCTTTTCCAGGTTCGACTTTAAACTCCAGTTCTGTCCGGGCTCTCAGAATCGCAAGGCCGATGCCCTTTCCCGCTCATGGGAGCAAGAAAATGAGCCAGAGTCTTCAGACAAGCATCCTATTATCAATCCGTTGGCATTCTCCACGGTAGGGATGGACTCTACGCCCCCATCAGGGAAAAGTTTTGTGAAGCCGATGCTAAGGAAGAAGCTCATGCATTGGGCCCATGCTTCCCGTTTTGCCGGACATACAGGTATCCAAAAAACCCTGGAGTTTATCTCTAGGTCCTATTGGTGGCCAACTCTGAAAAAGGACGTCTTGGAGTTTATTGCATCTTGCCCAAAGTGTGCCCAACATAAAGTATCCCGCCAGTCGCCTGCGGGGCAACTGGTTCCACTATCCGTTCCCCGTCGACCATGGACCCACTTGTCGATGGATTTCATTACAGACTTACCCATGTGCAACAAGTTCAATACCATCTGGGTGGTAGTTGACCGGTTCACCAAGATGGCACACTTCATTCCTCTCACCGGTCTTCCGTCAGCTTCCAAGTTGGCTCAAGTATTCATACAAGAGATCTTCCGACTCCACGGTCTTCCTGAAGAAATTATCTCAGATCGAGGAGTTCAATTCACAGCCAAATTCTGGCGAAGTTTATGTCAAGTCCTCCAAGTCAAGCTAAAGTTTTCCACGGCTTACCATCCTCAGACCAATGGTCAAACCGAGAGGGTGAATCAGGACTTGGAGGCCTTCCTCCGCATCTATGTGTCCTCCTCTCAAGATGACTGGGTTCAATTACTTCCCTGGGCCGAGTTCTGTCATAACAACCAGTATCATTCTTCATCTGCTTCAACACCATTCTTCACTAACTTTGGATTCCACCCTAAAGTCCCTGAGTTCCAACCGCTTCCAGCAACTTCTGTTCCCGCAGTGGATATCACCTTGCATCAGTTTGCCAATATCTGGAAGAGCGTACGATCAGCTCTGCTCAAGGCATCGTACAGGTACAAGAAGTTTGCGGATAAGAAGCGTCGAGCAGTTCCTGCTCTCAAGGTGGGTGATCGGGTATGGTTATCCACGAAGAATTTGAGGTTAAGAGTTCCCAGTATGAAGTTTGCACCTCGCTATATCGGTCCTTTCAAGATTGAACAAGTCATCAATCCTGTTGCTTACAGACTTCAGTTGCCTCCCTTCTTAAAAATACCCAGGACATTCCATGTTTCCCTGTTGAAACCGCTGATCTTGAATCGGTTTCATTCCTCACTTCCTCCAACTCCGAAAGTCCAAACTCAACGAGGCGTTGAGTATGAGGTGGCCAAGATCCTGGACTCACGTCACCGTTACGGTCAACTACAGTATCTTATTGACTGGAAGGGTTACGGCCCTGAGGAACGTTCATGGACCAATGCTTCTGATGTCCATGCTCCTGCCTTGGTCCGGAGATTCCATTCCAAGTTTCCTCAAAAGCCAAAGAAGTGTCCTGGGGCCACTCCTAAAGGGGGGGGTGCTGTCACGATCCGGGTATCTGGACGCCATTTCTTACCCATCAGATGCCTCCTAAGGCTGGCTCAGCGCTCCAGGACCGGATCCCATCTGTTATCCTAATGTTCACATTCCTGCATCCTCTCCTGTCTCTCTGAGACGCTGTCACAGTAACGCCTTATTACATCTGGCATGGCGTCTCCCGCGGCCTCCGCCGCCGTCCCTGAGCTTCTGCATGCAGAGTGTCAGAGTGGCGATTACGTCAGCCGCGGCCTCCGCTGTGTCCGCGTGGTTGGATGTGCACTTGTCAGCCTGGCGTCTCCTGTCTCCAGTGGCCAGCGCCGCCATTACTGTTTTCATTACCACATGGATTACAAACCAAACTTCCCTCCAAGTGTCTGCATGGGCGCAGCCATCTTGGATTCTGTCAGCTGATCATTTCCTCCAATCTGTTGTCAGTATTGTTAATCTGCATAATTGCCTAGCCAATCCCTTCCTTGCTGCAGGTATAAATACACTGTGCCTGAGCAAGGAAGGCGTCAGTGCTTTGGTTGTCAAACCTAGTTCCTGTTTGTCTCTCTCCTGTGATTGTCTTCCAGGTTCCAGCTCCTGTCTCAAGACTTCCACCATAGAGACCCGCACCAGCATTCCACCTGCGGTGTAGCCTGACTCTCCAATCCATTGTGGATTCATCTGTTTCCAGCTACAACATTACCTGCTTCCAGCTCAGCTTCCAGCAGAGTACAGCTTCCCTTAAAGGGCCGGTGTCCTTTCTACACTTTACCACTCTCCACCGGTATTATTATTTCTCCGCTCTCAAGTTCTACATTTCAGTTCATATTTCATCGCTCCCAAGTTCATTTATTATTTAACTGGTTCCAGCCAGTATCCACTCCGTGCTAACAACAGTCTGGTTCCAGCCAGTATCCACAGCAGCTGTTTTATCTTCAGCAACCCAGCTTTTCCTGGAACACCAGCTGGCACAATCCTGGGTTATCTCCATTGCTACAGTCGGGCCTGGTAAGGACTTTCCATCTAGAAGATCATAAGAACTATCTCACACTACCAGTGCCCTGTGGCTCCTGCCATCCTGTAGTACCCAGGAACTGTATTTATTCTTTGCTGACTTTTACGTTTTCTTTTACTGCTGCTGTGTTGCGGAGTTGTCATAATAAACATCATTGACTTTTATCCAAGTTGTCGTGGTCACGCCTTCGGGCAGTTATTATTTATGTTACTTACATGTCCAGGGGTCTGATACAACCTCCCAGGTTCCGGTACATCTCAGCCCCTACAACTGAGGCTGCCTCCCGTCAGCTCAGGCCCTCAGTTGTGACAGTAAGCACTGACCTAATGAATCCAGCCGGAGACCAGGATCAAGCGGCCAGGCCGATGCAAGAACTGGCAGCCCGACTAGAACATCAGGAGGCTGCACAGGGCCACATCATCCGCTGTCTCCAGGATCTCTCTACTCGGCTGGATGGGATTCAGACAACTCTCCGTGGATCAGGCGCGTCTGGTGCGTCAACCACAGTGACTCCAGCTATAACCCCACCCACCTTACCCATTTCTGCTCCACGTCTTCATCTTCCAACGCCAGCAAAATTTGACGGATCTCCAAGATTCTGCAGGGGATTTCTCAACCAGTGTGAGATTCAGTTTGAGCTACAACCTGGCAATTTTCCCAGTGACCGTACAAAAATTGCCTACATTATTTCTCTTCTCAGTGGCTCAGCCCTTGATTGGGCATCACCGTTATGGGAGAGGTCCGACACCCTGCTATCTTCCTACACTGCCTTCGTGTCAACATTCAGGCGCATCTTCGACGAGCCAGGCCGGGTAACCTCAGCTTCATCCGAGATTCTCCGTTTACGCCAGGGGTCACGTACTGTAGGACAATATCTGATACAGTTCCAGATCCTGGCATCCGAACTGGCATGGAACGACGAGGCCCTGTATGCTGCATTCTGGCATGGCTTATCTGAGCGTATTAAAGATGAGTTAGCTACCAGAGACTTACCTTCTAAGTTAGATGAGCTAATCTCACTCTGCACGAAAGTTGATTTACGTTTCAGAGAGAGAGCAACTGAGCGTGGAAGATCATCTGCTCCAAAATCTTCTGCTCCTCCTCCTCGTCAACTGTCACCATCTAAAGATGAGCCCATGCAACTTGGCCGTTCCCGTTTAACTCCTGCTGAGCGCCGAAGACGTCTCTCCGAGTTTCTCTGTCTCTATTGTGCAGCTCCGTCTCACACCATTAATGCCTGTCCCAAACGTCCGGGAAACTCCAAATCCTAGCTCGCCAAGGAGAGGGCCGGCTAGGAGTAATGATCTCCTCTCCATCTCCTCAAGATTGTAATCTCCCAGTCTCGCTTCAAGTTGCTCAACGTTATCGGAACGTCATTGCCCTCCTTGATTCCGGAGCAGCTGGGAACTTTATTACCGAAGCCTATGTTAAACGGTGGTCCCTACCCACCGAGAGACTTCCTTCGTCCATTTCTTTAACTGCCGTGGATGGCAGCAAAATTTTTGATGCAGTTATTTCTTTAAGGACTCTACCAGTTCGTCTGAGAGTGGGAGTTCTTCATTCCGAACTTATTTCTTTTTTAGTGATTCCAAGAGCCACACATCCTGTGGTCCTGGGCCTTCCATGGCTCCGTCTTCACAATCCTACAATTGATTGGACGACTACGCAAATCCTGGCATGGGGTTCCTCCTGTGCTGAGACATGTTTGTTTAAAGTATTGCCTGTCTGTTCTTCCTCCCCCAGGTCGTCTGATGTTCCACCTCCTCCATATCAAGATTTCACGGATGTGTTCAGTAAAGCTTCTGCTGATATCCTTCCTCCTCATAGAGAATGGGACTGTCCGATTGATCTCGTTCCAGGGAAGGTTCCACCTCGAGGCCGAACTTATCCGTTGTCTCTGCCTGAGACGCATTCTATGGAGGAATATATTAAAGAGAACCTAGCAAAGGGGTTCATTCGACCTTCTTCTTCTCCAGCCGGCGCAGGCTTCTTTTTTGTAAAAAAGAAAGATGGTGGTCTGCGGCCGTGCATCGACTACAGAGGTTTGAACGACATTACCATCAAGAACCGTTATCCTTTACCCCTGATTACTGAGCTCTTTGACAGAGTTAGCGGAGCTACCATCTTTACAAAGCTGGACTTGCGAGGTGCATACAATCTCATCCGGATCCGTGAGGGTGACGAGTGGAAGACCGCCTTTAACACCCGTGACGGACATTATGAGTACCTCGTCATGCCCTTCGGATTGAGCAATGCTCCAGCTGTCTTCCAGCATTTTGTCAATGAGATCTTCAGAGACATTCTATACCGTCATGTCGTGGTCTATCTAGACGATATCCTCATTTTTGCCAACGATTTAGAGGAACATCGTTTTTGGGTTAAAGAGGTTCTGTCCCGTCTCCGTGTCAATCATCTCTATTGCAAATTAGAAAAATGCGTCTTTGAAGTCAAGTCCATTCCGTTTCTAGGGTACATTGTGTCCGGTTCCGGACTAGAGATGGATCCTGAGAAACTACAAGCAATCCAAAATTGGCCGGTACCCTTAACCCTCAAAGGGGTCCAGAGGTTCTTAGGGTTCGCCAACTATTACCGAAAGTTTATACGAGACTTTTCCACCATTGTGGCGCCTATTACTGCTTTCACTAAGAAGGGTGCTAACCCGTCCAAGTGGTCTGAAGAAGCCATGCAAGCATTTCATCTTTTAAAACAAAGGTTCATCTCTGCGCCTGTTCTGAAACAGCCTGACATCGACTCTCCTTTCATCTTAGAGGTGGATGCCTCCTCCGTTGGAGTAGGAGCGGTGTTATCTCAGAGGGCTAAAGATGGCCATTTACACCCTTGCAGTTTCTTCTCCCGGAAGTTCTCCCCAGCTGAGCGCAACTATGCCATTGGCGACCAGGAGTTGCTAGCCATCAAGCTCGCTCTAGAAGAGTGGAGGTATCTGTTGGAGGGAGCTTCTCATTCAATCACCATACTTACAGACCACAAGAACCTTTTATACCTGAAGGGCGCACAATGTCTCAACCCTCGTCAGGCCAGATGGGCACTTTTCTTTTCCAGGTTCGACTTTAAACTCCAGTTCTGTCCGGGCTCTCAGAATCGCAAGGCCGATGCCCTTTCCCGCTCATGGGAGCAAGAAAATGAGCCAGAGTCTTCAGACAAGCATCCTATTATCAATCCGTTGGCATTCTCCACGGTAGGGATGGACTCTACGCCCCCATCAGGGAAAAGTTTTGTGAAGCCGATGCTAAGGAAGAAGCTCATGCATTGGGCCCATGCTTCCCGTTTTGCCGGACATACAGGTATCCAAAAAACCCTGGAGTTTATCTCTAGGTCCTATTGGTGGCCAACTCTGAAAAAGGACGTCTTGGAGTTTATTGCATCTTGCCCAAAGTGTGCCCAACATAAAGTATCCCGCCAGTCGCCTGCGGGGCAACTGGTTCCACTATCCGTTCCCCGTCGACCATGGACCCACTTGTCGATGGATTTCATTACAGACTTACCCATGTGCAACAAGTTCAATACCATCTGGGTGGTAGTTGACCGGTTCACCAAGATGGCACACTTCATTCCTCTCACCGGTCTTCCGTCAGCTTCCAAGTTGGCTCAAGTATTCATACAAGAGATCTTCCGACTCCACGGTCTTCCTGAAGAAATTATCTCAGATCGAGGAGTTCAATTCACAGCCAAATTCTGGCGAAGTTTATGTCAAGTCCTCCAAGTCAAGCTAAAGTTTTCCACGGCTTACCATCCTCAGACCAATGGTCAAACCGAGAGGGTGAATCAGGACTTGGAGGCCTTCCTCCGCATCTATGTGTCCTCCTCTCAAGATGACTGGGTTCAATTACTTCCCTGGGCCGAGTTCTGTCATAACAACCAGTATCATTCTTCATCTGCTTCAACACCATTCTTCACTAACTTTGGATTCCACCCTAAAGTCCCTGAGTTCCAACCGCTTCCAGCAACTTCTGTTCCCGCAGTGGATATCACCTTGCATCAGTTTGCCAATATCTGGAAGAGCGTACGATCAGCTCTGCTCAAGGCATCGTACAGGTACAAGAAGTTTGCGGATAAGAAGCGTCGAGCAGTTCCTGCTCTCAAGGTGGGTGATCGGGTATGGTTATCCACGAAGAATTTGAGGTTAAGAGTTCCCAGTATGAAGTTTGCACCTCGCTATATCGGTCCTTTCAAGATTGAACAAGTCATCAATCCTGTTGCTTACAGACTTCAGTTGCCTCCCTTCTTAAAAATACCCAGGACATTCCATGTTTCCCTGTTGAAACCGCTGATCTTGAATCGGTTTCATTCCTCACTTCCTCCAACTCCGAAAGTCCAAACTCAACGAGGCGTTGAGTATGAGGTGGCCAAGATCCTGGACTCACGTCACCGTTACGGTCAACTACAGTATCTTATTGACTGGAAGGGTTACGGCCCTGAGGAACGTTCATGGACCAATGCTTCTGATGTCCATGCTCCTGCCTTGGTCCGGAGATTCCATTCCAAGTTTCCTCAAAAGCCAAAGAAGTGTCCTGGGGCCACTCCTAAAGGGGGGGGTGCTGTCACGATCCGGGTATCTGGACGCCATTTCTTACCCATCAGATGCCTCCTAAGGCTGGCTCAGCGCTCCAGGACCGGATCCCATCTGTTATCCTAATGTTCACATTCCTGCATCCTCTCCTGTCTCTCTGAGACGCTGTCACAGTAACGCCTTATTACATCTGGCATGGCGTCTCCCGCGGCCTCCGCCGCCGTCCCTGAGCTTCTGCATGCAGAGTGTCAGAGTGGCGATTACGTCAGCCGCGGCCTCCGCTGTGTCCGCGTGGTTGGATGTGCACTTGTCAGCCTGGCGTCTCCTGTCTCCAGTGGCCAGCGCCGCCATTACTGTTTTCATTACCACATGGATTACAAACCAAACTTCCCTCCAAGTGTCTGCATGGGCGCAGCCATCTTGGATTCTGTCAGCTGATCATTTCCTCCAATCTGTTGTCAGTATTGTTAATCTGCATAATTGCCTAGCCAATCCCTTCCTTGCTGCAGGTATAAATACACTGTGCCTGAGCAAGGAAGGCGTCAGTGCTTTGGTTGTCAAACCTACTTCCTGTTTGTCTCTCTCCTGTGATTGTCTTCCAGGTTCCAGCTCCTGTCTCAAGACTTCCACCATAGAGACCCGCACCAGCATTCCACCTGCGGTGTAGCCTGACTCTCCAATCCATTGTGGATTCATCTGTTTCCAGCTACAACATTACCTGCTTCCAGCTCAGCTTCCAGCAGAGTACAGCTTCCCTTAAAGGGCCGGTGTCCTTTCTACACTTTACCACTCTCCACCGGTATTATTATTTCTCCGCTCTCAAGTTCTACATTTCAGTTCATATTTCATCGCTCCCAAGTTCATTTATTATTTAACTGGTTCCAGCCAGTATCCACTCCGTGCTAACAACAGTCTGGTTCCAGCCAGTATCCACAGCAGCTGTTTTATCTTCAGCAACCCAGCTTTTCCTGGAACACCAGCTGGCACAATCCTGGGTTATCTCCATTGCTACAGTCGGGCCTGGTAAGGACTTTCCATCTAGAAGATCATAAGAACTATCTCACACTACCAGTGCCCTGTGGCTCCTGCCATCCTGTAGTACCCAGGAACTGTATTTATTCTTTGCTGACTTTTACGTTTTCTTTTACTGCTGCTGTGTTGCGGAGTTGTCATAATAAACATCATTGACTTTTATCCAAGTTGTCGTGGTCACGCCTTCGGGCAGTTATTATTTATGTTACTTACATGTCCAGGGGTCTGATACAACCTCCCAGGTTCCGGTACATCTCAGCCCCTACAACTGAGGCTGCCTCCCGTCAGCTCAGGCCCTCAGTTGTGACAGTAAGCACTGACCTAATGAATCCAGCCGGAGACCAGGATCAAGCGGCCAGGCCGATGCAAGAACTGGCAGCCCGACTAGAACATCAGGAGGCTGCACAGGGCCACATCATCCGCTGTCTCCAGGATCTCTCTACTCGGCTGGATGGGATTCAGACAACTCTCCGTGGATCAGGCGCGTCTGGTGCGTCAACCACAGTGACTCCAGCTATAACCCCACCCACCTTACCCATTTCTGCTCCACGTCTTCATCTTCCAACGCCAGCAAAATTTGACGGATCTCCAAGTTTCTGCAGGGGATTTCTCAACCAGTGTGAGATTCAGTTTGAGCTACAACCTGGCAATTTTCCCAGTGACCGTACAAAAATTGCCTACATTATTTCTCTTCTCAGTGGCTCAGCCCTTGATTGGGCATCACCGTTATGGGAGAGGTCCGACACCCTGCTATCTTCCTACACTGCCTTCGTGTCAACATTCAGGCGCATCTTCGACGAGCCAGGCCGGGTAACCTCAGCTTCATCCGAGATTCTCCGTTTACGCCAGGGGTCACGTACTGTAGGACAATATCTGATACAGTTCCAGATCCTGGCATCCGAACTGGCATGGAACGACGAGGCCCTGTATGCTGCATTCTGGCATGGCTTATCTGAGCGTATTAAAGATGAGTTAGCTACCAGAGACTTACCTTCTAAGTTAGATGAGCTAATCTCACTCTGCACGAAAGTTGATTTACGTTTCAGAGAGAGAGCAACTGAGCGTGGAAGATCATCTGCTCCAAAATCTTCTGCTCCTCCTCCTCGTCAACTGTCACCATCTAAAGATGAGCCCATGCAACTTGGCCGTTCCCGTTTAACTCCTGCTGAGCGCCGAAGACGTCTCTCCGAGTTTCTCTGTCTCTATTGTGCAGCTCCGTCTCACACCATTAATGCCTGTCCCAAACGTCCGGGAAACTCCAAATCCTAGCTCGCCAAGGAGAGGGCCGGCTAGGAGTAATGATCTCCTCTCCATCTCCTCAAGATTGTAATCTCCCAGTCTCGCTTCAAGTTGCTCAACGTTATCGGAACGTCATTGCCCTCCTTGATTCCGGAGCAGCTGGGAACTTTATTACCGAAGCCTATGTTAAACGGTGGTCCCTACCCACCGAGAGACTTCCTTCGTCCATTTCTTTAACTGCCGTGGATGGCAGCAAAATTTTTGATGCAGTTATTTCTTTAAGGACTCTACCAGTTCGTCTGAGAGTGGGAGTTCTTCATTCCGAACTTATTTCTTTTTTAGTGATTCCAAGAGCCACACATCCTGTGGTCCTGGGCCTTCCATGGCTCCGTCTTCACAATCCTACAATTGATTGGACGACTACGCAAATCCTGGCATGGGGTTCCTCCTGTGCTGAGACATGTTTGTTTAAAGTATTGCCTGTCTGTTCTTCCTCCCCCAGGTCGTCTGATGTTCCACCTCCTCCATATCAAGATTTCACGGATGTGTTCAGTAAAGCTTCTGCTGATATCCTTCCTCCTCATAGAGAATGGGACTGTCCGATTGATCTCGTTCCAGGGAAGGTTCCACCTCGAGGCCGAACTTATCCGTTGTCTCTGCCTGAGACGCATTCTATGGAGGAATATATTAAAGAGAACCTAGCAAAGGGGTTCATTCGACCTTCTTCTTCTCCAGCCGGCGCAGGCTTCTTTTTTGTAAAAAAGAAAGATGGTGGTCTGCGGCCGTGCATCGACTACAGAGGTTTGAACGACATTACCATCAAGAACCGTTATCCTTTACCCCTGATTACTGAGCTCTTTGACAGAGTTAGCGGAGCTACCATCTTTACAAAGCTGGACTTGCGAGGTGCATACAATCTCATCCGGATCCGTGAGGGTGACGAGTGGAAGACCGCCTTTAACACCCGTGACGGACATTATGAGTACCTCGTCATGCCCTTCGGATTGAGCAATGCTCCAGCTGTCTTCCAGCATTTTGTCAATGAGATCTTCAGAGACATTCTATACCGTCATGTCGTGGTCTATCTAGACGATATCCTCATTTTTGCCAACGATTTAGAGGAACATCGTTTTTGGGTTAAAGAGGTTCTGTCCCGTCTCCGTGTCAATCATCTCTATTGCAAATTAGAAAAATGCGTCTTTGAAGTCAAGTCCATTCCGTTTCTAGGGTACATTGTGTCCGGTTCCGGACTAGAGATGGATCCTGAGAAACTACAAGCAATCCAAAATTGGCCGGTACCCTTAACCCTCAAAGGGGTCCAGAGGTTCTTAGGGTTCGCCAACTATTACCGAAAGTTTATACGAGACTTTTCCACCATTGTGGCGCCTATTACTGCTTTCACTAAGAAGGGTGCTAACCCGTCCAAGTGGTCTGAAGAAGCCATGCAAGCATTTCATCTTTTAAAACAAAGGTTCATCTCTGCGCCTGTTCTGAAACAGCCTGACATCGACTCTCCTTTCATCTTAGAGGTGGATGCCTCCTCCGTTGGAGTAGGAGCGGTGTTATCTCAGAGGGCTAAAGATGGCCATTTACACCCTTGCAGTTTCTTCTCCCGGAAGTTCTCCCCAGCTGAGCGCAACTATGCCATTGGCGACCAGGAGTTGCTAGCCATCAAGCTCGCTCTAGAAGAGTGGAGGTATCTGTTGGAGGGAGCTTCTCATTCAATCACCATACTTACAGACCACAAGAACCTTTTATACCTGAAGGGCGCACAATGTCTCAACCCTCGTCAGGCCAGATGGGCACTTTTCTTTTCCAGGTTCGACTTTAAACTCCAGTTCTGTCCGGGCTCTCAGAATCGCAAGGCCGATGCCCTTTCCCGCTCATGGGAGCAAGAAAATGAGCCAGAGTCTTCAGACAAGCATCCTATTATCAATCCGTTGGCATTCTCCACGGTAGGGATGGACTCTACGCCCCCATCAGGGAAAAGTTTTGTGAAGCCGATGCTAAGGAAGAAGCTCATGCATTGGGCCCATGCTTCCCGTTTTGCCGGACATACAGGTATCCAAAAAACCCTGGAGTTTATCTCTAGGTCCTATTGGTGGCCAACTCTGAAAAAGGACGTCTTGGAGTTTATTGCATCTTGCCAAAACTGTGCCCAACATAAAGTATCCCGCCAGTCGCCTGCGGGGCAACTGGTTCCACTATCCGTTCCCCGTCGACCATGGACCCACTTGTCGATGGATTTCATTACAGACTTACCCATGTGCAACAAGTTCAATACCATCTGGGTGGTAGTTGACCGGTTCACCAAGATGGCACACTTCATTCCTCTCACCGGTCTTCCGTCAGCTTCCAAGTTGGCTCAAGTATTCATACAAGAGATCTTCCGACTCCACGGTCTTCCTGAAGAAATTATCTCAGATCGAGGAGTTCAATTCACAGCCAAATTCTGGCGAAGTTTATGTCAAGTCCTCCAAGTCAAGCTAAAGTTTTCCACGGCTTACCATCCTCAGACCAATGGTCAAACCGAGAGGGTGAATCAGGACTTGGAGGCCTTCCTCCGCATCTATGTGTCCTCCTCTCAAGATGACTGGGTTCAATTACTTCCCTGGGCCGAGTTCTGTCAGAACAACCAGTATCATTCTTCATCTGCTTCAACACCATTCTTCACTAACTTTGGATTCCACCCTAAAGTCCCTGAGTTCCAACCGCTTCCAGCAACTTCTGTTCCCGCAGTGGATATCACCTTGCATCAGTTTGCCAATATCTGGAAGAGCGTACGATCAGCTCTGCTCAAGGCATCGTACAGGTACAAGAAGTTTGCGGATAAGAAGCGTCGAGCAGTTCCTGCTCTCAAGGTGGGTGATCGGGTATGGTTATCCACGAAGAATTTGAGGTTAAGAGTTCCCAGTATGAAGTTTGCACCTCGCTATATCGGTCCTTTCAAGATTGAACAAGTCATCAATCCTGTTGCTTACAGACTTCAGTTGCCTCCCTTCTTAAAAATACCCAGGACATTCCATGTTTCCCTGTTGAAACCGCTGATCTTGAATCGGTTTCATTCCTCACTTCCTCCAACTCCGAAAGTCCAAACTCAACGAGGCGTTGAGTATGAGGTGGCCAAGATCCTGGACTCACGTCACCGTTACGGTCAACTACAGTATCTTATTGACTGGAAGGGTTACGGCCCTGAGGAACGTTCATGGACCAATGCTTCTGATGTCCATGCTCCTGCCTTGGTCCGGAGATTCCATTCCAAGTTTCCTCAAAAGCCAAAGAAGTGTCCTGGGGCCACTCCTAAAGGGGGGGGTGCTGTCACGATCCGGGTATCTGGACGCCATTTCTTACCCATCAGATGCCTCCTAAGGCTGGCTCAGCGCTCCAGGACCGGATCCCATCTGTTATCCTAATGTTCACATTCCTGCATCCTCTCCTGTCTCTCTGAGACGCTGTCACAGTAACGCCTTATTACATCTGGCATGGCGTCTCCCGCGGCCTCCGCCGCCGTCCCTGAGCTTCTGCATGCAGAGTGTCAGAGTGGCGATTACGTCAGCCGCGGCCTCCGCTGTGTCCGCGTGGTTGGATGTGCACTTGTCAGCCTGGCGTCTCCTGTCTCCAGTGGCCAGCGCCGCCATTACTGTTTTCATTACCACATGGATTACAAACCAAACTTCCCTCCAAGTGTCTGCATGGGCGCAGCCATCTTGGATTCTGTCAGCTGATCATTTCCTCCAATCTGTTGTCAGTATTGTTAATCTGCATAATTGCCTAGCCAATCCCTTCCTTGCTGCAGGTATAAATACACTGTGCCTGAGCAAGGAAGGCGTCAGTGCTTTGGTTGTCAAACCTAGTTCCTGTTTGTCTCTCTCCTGTGATTGTCTTCCAGGTTCCAGCTCCTGTCTCAAGACTTCCACCATAGAGACCCGCACCAGCATTCCACCTGCGGTGTAGCCTGACTCTCCAATCCATTGTGGATTCATCTGTTTCCAGCTACAACATTACCTGCTTCCAGCTCAGCTTCCAGCAGAGTACAGCTTCCCTTAAAGGGCCGGTGTCCTTTCTACACTTTACCACTCTCCACCGGTATTATTATTTCTCCGCTCTCAAGTTCTACATTTCAGTTCATATTTCATCGCTCCCAAGTTCATTTATTATTTAACTGGTTCCAGCCAGTATCCACTCCGTGCTAACAACAGTCTGGTTCCAGCCAGTATCCACAGCAGCCGTTTTATCTTCAGCAACCCAGCTTTTCCTGGAACACCAGCTGGCACAATCCTGGGTTATCTCCATTGCTACAGTCGGGCCTGGTAAGGACTTTCCATCTAGAAGATCATAAGAACTATCTCACACTACCAGTGCCCTGTGGCTCCTGCCATCCTGTAGTACCCAGGAACTGTATTTATTCTTTGCTGACTTTTACGTTTTCTTTTACTGCTGCTGTGTTGCGGAGTTGTCATAATAAACATCATTGACTTTTATCCAAGTTGTCGTGGTCACGCCTTCGGGCAGTTATTATTCATGTTACTTACATGTCCAGGGGTCTGATACAACCTCCCAGGTTCCGGTACATCTCAGCCCCTACAACTGAGGCTGCCTCCCGTCAGCTCAGGCCCTCAGTTGTGACAATAAATATAGTATTACTGGCACTATACTGGAGACTACTGAGGAGGAAAGGGATCTAGGAGTCACTATCTCATGTGACATAAAGGATAAATATAGTATTACTGGCAGTATACTGGGAACTACTGAGGAGGAAAGGGATCTAGGAGTCACTATCTCATGTGACATAAAGGATAAATATAGTATTAATGGCACTATACTGGAAACTACTGAGGAGGAAAGGGATCTAGAAGTCACTATTTCAGGTGACATAAAGGATAAATATAGTATTAATGGCACTATACTGGAAACTACTGAGGAGGAAAGGGATCTAGAAGTCACTATTTCAGGTGACATAAAGGATAAATATAGTATTAATGGCACTATACTGGAAACTACTGAGGAGGAAAGGGATCTAGGAGTCACTATCTCAGGTGACATAAAGGATAAATATAGTAATAATGGCACTATACTGGGAACTACTGAGGAGGAAAGGGATCTAGGAGTCACTATTTCAGGTGACATAAAGGATAAATATAGTATTAATGGCACTATACTGGAAACTACTGAGGAGGAAAGGGATCTAGGAGTCACTATCTCATGTGACATAAAGGATAAATATAGTATTAATGGCACTATACTGGAAACTACTGAGGAGGAAAGGGATCTAGGAGTCACTATCTCATGTGACATAAAGGATAAATATAGTATTAATGGCACTATACTGGGAACTACTGAGGAGGAAAGGGATCTAGGAGTCACTATTTCAGGTGACATAAAGGATAAATATAGTATTAATTAGAGATGAGCGGGTTCGGTTTCTCTGAATCCGAACCCGCCAGAACTTCATGTTTTTTTTCACGGGTCCGAGCGACTCGGATCTTCCCGCCTTGCTCGGTTAACCCGAGCGCGCCCGAACGTCATCATGATGCTGTCGGATTCTCGCGAGGCTCGGATTCTATCGCGAGACTCGGATTCTATATAAGTAGCCGCGCGTCGCCGCCATTTTCACACGTGCATTGAGATTGATAGGGAGAGGACGTGGCTGGCGTCCTCTCCGTTTAGACACTTGATTTACTAATTTTGGGGAGCATTAGGAGTACTCAGTAGTGTACAGTGCAGAGTTTTGCTGATAGTGACCAGTGACCACCACTTTTATTTATAATCCGTTCTCTGCCTGAAAAAAGCGATACACAGCACACAGTGACTCAGTCACATACCATATCTGTGTGCACTGCTCAGGCTCAGGCCAGTGTGCTGCATCATCTATTATCTATATATAATATTATATATCTGTCTGACTGCTCAGCTCACACAGCTTATAATTGTGGGGGAGACTGGGGAGCACTACTGCAGTGCCAGTTATAGGTTATAGCAGGAGCCAGGAGTACATAATATATTATATAGTGAGTGACCACCAGACACACAGTGCAGTTTATTTAATATATCCGTTCTCTGCCTGAAAAAAGCGATACACACAGTGACTCAGTCAGTCACATACCATATCTGTGTGCACTGCTCAGGCTCAGGCCAGTGTGCTGCATCATCTATATATATTATATATCTGTCTGACTGCTCAGCTCACACAGCTTATAATTGTGGGGGAGACTGGGGAGCACTACTGCAGTGCCAGTTATAGGTTATAGCAGGAGCCAGGAGTACATAATATTATATTAAAATTAAACAGTGCACACTTTTGCTGCAGGAGTGCCACTGCCAGTGTGACTAGTGACCAGTGACCTGACCACCAGTATATAATATTAGTAGTATACTATCTCTTTATCAACCAGTCTATATTAGCAGCAGACACAGTACAGTGCGGTAGTTCACGGCTGTGGCTACCTCTGTGTCGGCACTCGGCAGCCCGTCCATAATTGTATATACCACCTAACCGTGGTTTTTTTTTCTTTCTTTATACATACATACTAGTTACGAGTATACTATCTCTTTATCAACCAGTCTATATATTAGCAGCAGACACAGTACAGTGCGGTAGTTCACGGCTGTGGCTACCTCTGTGTCGGCACTCGGCAGCCCGTCCATAATTGTATATACCACCTAACCGTGGTTTTTTTTTCTTTCTTTATACATACATACTAGTTACGAGTATACTATCTCTTTATCAACCAGTCTATATATTAGCAGCAGACACAGTACAGTGCGGTAGTTCACGGCTGTGGCTACCTCTGTGTCGGCACTCGGCAGCCCGTCCATAATTGTATACTAGTATCCAATCCATCCATCTCCATTGTTTACCTGAGGTGCCTTTTAGTTGTGCCTATTAAAATATGGAGAACAAAAATGTTGAGGTTCCAAAATTAGGGAAAGATCAAGATCCACTTCCACCTCGTGCTGAAGCTGCTGCCACTAGTCATGGCCGAGACGATGAAATGCCAGCAACGTCGTCTGCCAAGGCCGATGCCCAATGGCATAGTACAGAGCATGTCAAAACCAAAACACCAAATATCAGTAAAAAAAGGACTCCAAAACCTAAAATAAAATTGTCGGAGGAGAAGCGTAAACTTGCCAATATGCCATTTACCACACGGAGTGGCAAGGAACGGCTGAGGCCCTGGCCTATGTTCATGGCTAGTGGTTCAGCTTCACATGAGGATGGAAGCACTCAGCCTCTCGCTAGAAAACTGAAAAGACTCAAGCTGGCAAAAGCACCGCAAAGAACTGTGCGTTCTTTGAAATCCCAAATCCACAAGGAGAGTCCAATTGTGTCGGTTGCGATGCCTGACCTTCCCAACACTGGACGTGAAGAGCATGCGCCTTCCACCATTTGCACGCCCCCTGCAAGTGCTGGAAGGAGCACCCGCAGTCCAGTTCCTGATAGTCAGATTGAAGATGTCAGTGTTGAAGTACACCAGGATGAGGAGGATATGGGTGTTGCTGGCGCTGGGGAGGAAATTGACCAGGAGGATTCTGATGGTGAGGTGGTTTGTTTAAGTCAGGCACCCGGGGAGACACCTGTTGTCCGTGGGAGGAATATGGCCGTTGACATGCCAGGTGAAAATACCAAAAAAATCAGCTCTTCGGTGTGGAGGTATTTCACCAGAAATGCGGACAACAGGTGTCAAGCCGTGTGTTCCCTTTGTCAAGCTGTAATAAGTAGGGGTAAGGACGTTAACCACCTCGGAACATCCTCCCTTATACGTCACCTGCAGCGCATTCATAATAAGTCAGTGACAAGTTCAAAAACTTTGGGTGACAGCGGAAGCAGTCCACTGACCAGTAAATCCCTTCCTCTTGTAACCAAGCTCACGCAAACCACCCCACCAACTCCCTCAGTGTCAATTTCCTCCTTCCCCAGGAATGCCAATAGTCCTGCAGGCCATGTCACTGGCAAGTCTGACGAGTCCTCTCCTGCCTGGGATTCCTCCGATGCATCCTTGCGTGTAACGCCTACTGCTGCTGGCGCTGCTGTTGTTGCCGCTGGGAGTCGATGGTCATCCCAGAGGGGAAGTCGTAAGCCCACTTGTACTACTTCCAGTAAGCAATTGACTGTTCAACAGTCCTTTGCGAGGAAGATGAAATATCACAGCAGTCATCCTACTGCAAAGCGGATAACTGAGTCCTTGACAACTATGTTGGTGTTAGACGTGCGTCCGGTATCCGCCGTTAGTTCACAGGGAACTAGACAATTTATTGAGGCAGTGTGCCCCCGTTACCAAATACCATCTAGGTTCCACTTCTCTAGGCAGGCGATACCGAGAATGTACACGGACGTCAGAAAAAGACTCACCAGTCTCCTAAAAAATGCAGTTGTACCCAATGTCCACTTAACCACGGACATGTGGACAAGTGGAGCAGGGCAGGGTCAGGACTATATGACTGTGACAGCCCACTGGGTAGATGTATGGACTCCCGCCGCAAGAACAGCAGCGGCGGCACCAGTAGCAGCATCTCGCAAACGCCAACTCTTTCCTAGGCAGGCTACGCTTTGTATCACCGCTTTCCAGAATACGCACACAGCAGAAAACCTCTTACGGCAACTGAGGAAGATCATCGCGGAATGGCTTACCCCAATTGGACTCTCCTGTGGATTTGTGGCATCGGACAACGCCAGCAATATTGTGTGTGCATTAAATATGGGCAAATTCCAGCACGTCCCATGTTTTGCACATACCTTGAATTTGGTGGTGCAGAATTTTTTAAAAAACGACAGGGGCGTGCAAGAGATGCTGTCGGTGGCCAGAAAAATTGCGGGACACTTTCGGCGTACAGGCACCACGTACAGAAGACTGGAGCACCACCAAAAACTACTGAACCTGCCCTGCCATCATCTGAAGCAAGAAGTGGTAACGAGGTGGAATTCAACCCTCTATATGCTTCAGAGGTTGGAGGAGCAGCAAAAGGCCATTCAAGCCTATACAATTGAGCACGATATAGGAGATGGAATGCACCTGTCTCAAGTGCAGTGGAGAATGATTTCAACGTTGTGCAAGGTTCTGATGCCCTTTGAACTTGCCACACGTGAAGTCAGTTCAGACACTGCCAGCCTGAGTCAGGTCATTCCCCTCATCAGGCTTTTGCAGAAGAAGCTGGAGGTATTGAAGAAGGAGCTAAAAGGGAGCGATTCCGCTAGGCATGTGGGACTTGTGGATGCAGCCCTTAATTCGCTTAACAAGGATTCACGGGTGGTCAATCTGTTGAAATCAGAGCACTACATTTTGGCCACCGTGCTCGATCCTAGATTTAAAGCCTACCTTGGATCTCTCTTTCCGGCAGACACAGGTCTGCTGGGGTTGAAAGACCTGCTGGTGACAAAATTGTCAAGTCAAGCGGAACGCGACCTGTCAACATCTCCTCCTTCACATTCTCCCGCAACTGGGGGTGCGAGGAAAAGGCTCAGAATTCCGAGCCCACCCGCTGGCGGTGATGCAGGGCAGTCTGGAGCGACTGCTGATGCTGACATCTGGTCCGGACTGAAGGACCTGACAACGATTACGGACATGTCGTCTACTGTCACTGCATATGATTCTCTCAACATTGATAGAATGGTGGAGGATTATATGAGTGACCGCATCCAAGTAGGCACGTCACACAGTCCGTACTTATACTGGCAGGAAAAAGAGGCAATTTGGAGGCCCTTGCACAAACTGGCTTTATTCTACCTAAGTTGCCCTCCCACAAGTGTGTACTCCGAAAGAGTGTTTAGTGCCGCCGCTCACCTTGTCAGCAATCGGCGTACGAGGTTACATCCAGAAAATGTGGAGAAGATGATGTTCATTAAAATGAATTATAATCAATTCCTCCGCGGAGACATTGACCAGCAGCAATTGCCTCCACAAAGTACACAGGGAGCTGAGATGGTGGATTCCAGTGGGGACGAATTGATAATCTGTGAGGAGGGGGATGTACACGGTGATATATCGGAGGGTGAAGATGAGGTGGACATCTTGCCTCTGTAGAGCCAGTTTGTGCAAGGAGAGATTAATTGCTTCTTTTTTTGGGGGGGTCCAAACCAACCCGTCATATCAGTCACAGTCGTGTGGCAGACCCTGTCACTGAAATGATGGGTTGGTTAAAGTGTGCATGTCCTGTTTTGTTTATACAACATAAGGGTGGGTGGGAGGGCCCAAGGACAATTCCATCTTGCACCTCTTTTTTCTTTTCTTTTTCTTTGCATCATGTGCTGATTGGGGAGGGTTTTTTTGGAAGGGACATCCTGCGTGACACTGCAGTGCCACTCCTAGATGGGCCCGGTGTTTGTGTCGGCCACTAGGGTCGCTAATCTTACTCACACAGTCAGCTACCTCATTGCGCCTCTTTTTTTCTTTGCGTCATGTGCTGTTTGGGGAGGGTTTTTTGGAAGGGACATCCTGCGTGACACTGCAGTGCCACTCCTAGATGGGCCCGGTGTTTGTGTCGGCCACTAGGGTCGCTAATCTTACTCACACAGCTACCTCATTGCGCCTCTTTTTTTCTTTGCGTCATGTGCTGTTTGGGGAGGGTTTTTTGGAAGGGACATCCTGCGTGACACTGCAGTGCCACTCCTAGATGGGCCCGGTGTTTGTGTCGGCCACTAGGGTCGCTAATCTTACTCACACAGCTACCTCATTGCGCCTCTTTTTTTCTTTGCGTCATGTGCTGTTTGGGGAGGGTTTTTTGGAAGGGACATCCTGCGTGACACTGCAGTGCCACTCCTAGATGGGCCCGGTGTTTGTGTCGGCCACTAGGGTCGCTAATCTTACTCACACAGCTACCTCATTGCGCCTCTTTTTTTCTTTGCGTCATGTGCTGTTTGGGGAGGGTTTTTTGGAAGGGCCATCCTGCGTGACACTGCAGTGCCACTCCTAGATGGGCCCGGTGTTTGTGTCGGCCACTAGGGTCGCTAATCTTACTCACACAGCTACCTCATTGCGCCTCTTTTTTTCTTTGCGTCATGTGCTGTTTGGGGAGGGTTTTTTGGAAGGGCCATCCTGCGTGACACTGCAGTGCCACTCCTAGATGGGCCCGGTGTTTGTGTCGGCCACTAGGGTCGCTAATCTTACTCACACAGCTACCTCATTGCGCCTCTTTTTTTCTTTGCGTCATGTGCTGTTTGGGGAGGGTTTTTTGGAAGGGACATCCTGCGTGACACTGCAGTGCCACTCCTAGATGGGCCCGGTGTTTGTGTCGGCCACTAGGGTCGCTTATCTTACTCACACAGCGACCTCGGTGCAAATTTTAGGACTAAAAATAATATTGTGAGGTGTGAGGTATTCAGAATAGACTGAAAATGAGTGTAAATTATGGTTTTTGAGGTTAATAATACTTTGGGATCAAAATGACCCCCAAATTCTATGATTTAAGCTGTTTTTTAGTGTTTTTTGAAAAAAACACCCGAATCCAAAACACACCCGAATCCGACAAAAAAAATTCGGTGAGGTTTTGCCAAAACGCGTTCGAACCCAAAACACGGCCGCGGAACCGAACCCAAAACCAAAACACAAAACCCGAAAAATTTCAGGCGCTCATCTCTAGTATTAATGGCACTATACTGGAAACTACTGAGGAGGAAAGGGATCTAGGAGTCACTATCTCAGGTGACATAAAGGATAAATATAGTATTAATGGCACTATACTGGAACTACTGCGGAGGAAAGGGATCTAGGAGTCACTATTTCAGGTGACATAAAGGATAAATATAGTATTAATGGCACTATACTGGAAACTACTGAGGAGGAAAGGGATCTAGGAGTCACTATTTCAGGTGACATAAAGGATAAATATAGTATTAATGGCACTATACTGGAAACTACTGAGGAGGAAAGGGATCTAGGAGTCACTATTTCAGGTGACATAAAGGATAAATATAGTATTAATGGCACTATACTGGAAACTACTGAGGAGGAAAGGGATCTAGGAGTCACTATTTCAGGTGACATAAAGGATAAATATAGTATTAATGGCACTATACTGGAAACTACTGAGGAGGAAAGGGATCTAGGAGTCACTATTTCAGGTGACATAAAGGATAAATATAGTATTAATGGCACTATACTGGGTACTACTGAGGAGGAAAGGGATCTAGGAGTCAATATCTCAGGTGACATAAAGGATAAATATAGTAATAATGGCACTATACTGGGAACTACTCAGGAGGAAAGGGATCTAGGAGTCACTATTACAGGTGACATAAAGGATAAATATAGTAATAATGGCGCTATACTGGAAACTACTGAGGAGGAAAGGGATCTAGGAGTCACTATTTCAGGTGACATAAAGGATAAATATAGTAATAATGGCGCTATACTGGAAACTACTGAGGAGGAAAGGGATCTAGGAGTCACTATTTCAGGTGACATAAAGGATAAATATTGTATTAATGGCACTATACTGGAAACTACTGTGGAGGAAAGGGATCTAGGAGTCACTATTTCAGGTGACATAAAGGATAAATATAGTATTAATGGCACTATACTGGAGACTGCTGAGGAGTAAAGGGATCTAGGAGTCCCTATCTCAGGTGACATAAAGGATAAATATAGTATTAATGGCACTATACTGGAACTACTGCGGAGGAAAGGGATCTAGTAGTCACTATTTCCGGTGACATAAAGGATGAATATATAGTATTAATGGCACTATACTGGAACTACTGCGGAGGAAAGGGATCTAGGAGTCACTATCTCAGGTGACATAAAGGATAAATATAGTATTAATGGCACTATACTGGAGACTGCTGAGGAGTAAAGGGATCTAGGAGTCCCTATCTCAGGTGACATAAAGGATAAATATAGTATTAATGGCGCTATACTGGAAACTACTGAGGAGGAAAGGGATCTAGGAGTCACTATTTCCGGTGACATAAAGGATAAATATAGTATTAATGGCACTATACTGGAAACTACTGAGGAGGAAAGGGATATAGGAGTCACTATTTCAGGTGACATAAAGGATAAATATAGTATTAATGGCACTATACTGGAGACTGCTGAGGAAAGGGATCTAGGAGTCACTATTTCATGTGACATAAAGGATAAATATAGTATTAATGGCGCTATACTGGGGACTACTGAGGAGGAGAGGGATCTAGGAGTCACTATCTCAGGTGACATAAAGGATAAATATAGTATTAATGGCACTATACTGGAACTACTGCGGAGGAAAGGGATCTAGGAGTCACTATTTCAGGTGACATAAAGGATAAATATAGTATTAATGGCACTATACTGGAACTACTGCGGAGGAAAGGGATCTAGGAGTCACTATTTCAGGTGACATAAAGGATAAATATAGTATTAATGGCACTATACTGGAAACTACTGAGGAGGAGAGGGATCTAGGAGTCACTATCTCAGGTGACATAAAGGATAAATATAGTATTAATGGCACTATACTGGAAACTACTGAGGAGGAAAGGGATCTAGGAGTCACTATTTCAGGTGACATAAAGGATAAATATAGTATTAATGACGCTATACTGGAACTACTGCGGAGGAAAGGGATCTAGGAGTCACTATTTCAGGTGACATAAAGGATAAATATAGTATTAATGGCACTATACTGGAACTACTGAGGAGGAAAGGGATCTAGGAGTCACTATTTCAGGTGACATAAAGGATAAATATAGTATTAATGGCACTATACTGGAACTACTGCGGAGGAAAGGGATCTAGGAGTCACTATTTCAGGTGACATAAAGGATAAATATAGTATTAATGGCACTATACTGGAACTACTGCGGAGGAAAGGGATCTAGGAGTCACTATTTCAGGTGACATAAAGGATAAATATAGTATTAATGGCACTATACTGGAGACTGCTGAGGAGGAAAGGGATCTAGGAGTCACTATTTCATGTGACATAAAGGATAAATATAGTATTAATGGCGCTATACTGGAAACTACTGAGGAGGAAAGGGATCTAGGAATCACTATCTCAGGTGACATAAAGGATAAATATAGTATTAATGGCACTATACTGGAAACTACTGAGGAGGAAAGGGATCTAGGAGTCACTATTTCCGGTGACATAAAGGATAAATATAGTATTAATGGCACTATACTGGAACTACTGCGGAGGAAAGGGATCTAGGAGTCACTATTTCAGGTGACATAAAGGATAAATATAGTATTAATGGCACTATACTGGAACTACTGCGGAGGAAAGGGATCTAGGAGTCACTATTTCCGGTGACATAAAGGATAAATATAGTATTAATGGCACTATACTGGAGACTGCTGAGGAGTAAAGGGATCTAGGAGTCACTATCTCAGGTGACATAAAGGATAAATATAGTATTAATGGCACTATACTGGAACTACTGCGGAGGAAAGGGATCTAGGAGTCACTATTTCCGGTGACATAAAGGATAAATATAGTATTAATGGCACTATACTGGAACTACTGCGGAGGAAAGGGATCTAGGAGTCACTATTTCCGGTGACATAAAGGATAAATATAGTATTAATGGCAGTATACTGGAGACTGCTGAGGAGGAAAGGGATCTAGGAGTCACTATTTCATGTGACATAAAGGATAAATATAGTATTAATGGCACTATACTGGACACTACTGAGGAGGAAAGGGATCTAGGAGTCACTATCTCAGGTGACATAAAGGATAAATATAGTATTAATGGCACTATACTGGAAACTACTGAGGAGGAAAGGGATCGAGGAGTCACTATCTCAGGTGACATAAAGGATAAATATAGTATTAATGGCACTATACTGGACACTACTGAGGAGGAAAGGGATCTAGGAGTCACTATCTCAGGTGACAAAGGATAAATATAGTATTAATGGCACTATACTGGACACTACTGAGGAGGAAAGGGATCTAGGAGTCACTATTTCATGTGACATAAAGGATAAATATAGTATTAATGGCACTATACTGGAAACTACTGAGGAGGAAAGGGATCTAGGTGTCACTATCTCAGGTGACATAAAGGATAAATATAGTAGTAATGGCACTATACTGGAACTACTGCGGAGGAAAGGGATCTAGGAGTCACTATCTCAGGTGACATAAAGGATAAATATAGTATTAATGCCACTATACTGGGAACTACTGAGGAGGAAAGGGATCTAGGAGTCACTATTTCAGGTGACAAAGGATAAATATAGTATTAATGACGCTATACTGGAAACTACTGAGGAGGAAAGGGATCTAGCAGTCACTATTTCAGGTGACATAAAGGATAAATATAGTATTAATGGCACTACTGGAAACTACTGAGGAGGAAAGGGATCTAGGAGTCACTATTTCAGGTGACATAAAGGATAAATATAGTATTAATGGCACTATACTGGGAACTACTGAGGAGGAAAGGGATCTAGGAGTCACTATTTCAGGTGACAAAGGATAAATATAGTATTAATGGCACTATACTGGGAACTACTGAGGAGGAAAGGGATCTAGGAGTCACTATCTCAGGTGACATAAAGGATAAATATAGTATTAATGGCACTATGCTGGACACTACTGAGGAGGAAAGGGATCTAGTAGTCACTATTTCAGGTGACATAAAGGATAAATATAATATTAATGGCACTATACTGGGAACTACTGAGGAGGAAAGGGATCTAGGAGTCACTATTTCAGGTGACATAAAGGATAAATATAATATTAATGGCACTATACTGGGAACTACTGAGGAGGAAAGGGATCTAGGAGTCACTATTTCAGGTGACATAATGGATAAATATAGTATAATGGCCCTATACTGGAAACTACTGAGGAGGAAAGGGATCTAGGAGTCACTATTTCAGGTGACATAAAGGATAAATATACTATTAATGGCACTATACCGGGAACTACTGAGGAGGAAAGGGATCTAGGAGTCACTATTTCAGGTGACAAAGGATAAATATAGTATTAATGACGCTATACTGGAAACTACTGAGGAGGAAAGGGATCTAGGAGTCACTATTTCAGGTGACATAAAGGATAAATATAGTATAATGGCACTATACTGGAACTACTGAGGAGGAAAGGGATCTAGGAGTCACTATTTCAGGTGACATAAAGGATAAATATAGTATTAATGGCACTATACTGGGAACTACTGAGGAGGAAAGGGATCTAGGAGTCACTATTTCATGTGACAAAGGATAAATATAGTATTAATGGCACTATACTGGGAACTACTGAGGAGGAAAGGGATCTAGGAGTCACTATCTCAGGTGACATAAAGGATAAATATAGTATTAATGGCACTATACTGGAAACTACTGAGGAGGAAAGGGATCTAGGAGTCACTATCTTAGGTGACATAAAGGATAAATATAGTATAATGGCACTATACTGGAAACTACTGAGGAGGAAAGGGATCTAGGAGTCACTATATCAGGTGACATAAAGGATAAATATAGTATTAATGGCGCTATACTGGAAACTACTGAGGAGGAAAGGGATCTAGGAGTCACTATCTCAGGTGACATAAAGGATAAATATAGTAGTAATGGCACTATACTGGAAACTACTGAGGAGGAAAGGGATCTAGGAGTCACTATTTCCGGTGACATAAAGGATAAATATAGTATTAATGGCACTATACTGGAGACTGCTGAGGAGGAAAGGGATCTAGGAGTCACTATTTCATGTGACATAAAGGATAAATATAGTATTAATGGCACTATACTGGAAACTACTGAGGAGGAAAGGAATCTAGGAGTCACTATTTCCGGTGACATAAAGGATAAATATAGTATTAATGGCACTATACTGGAGACTGCTGAGGAAAGGGATCTAGGAGTCACTATTTCAGGTGACATAAAGGATAAATATAGTATTAATGGCACTATACTGGAAACTACTGAGGAGGAAAGGGATCTAGGAGTCACTATTTCCGGTGACATAAAGGATAAATATAGTATAATGGCACTATACTGGGAACTACTGAGGAGGAAAGGGATCTATGAGTCACTATTTCAGGTGACATAAAGGATAAATATAGTATTAATGGCACTATACTGGAAACTACTGAGGAGGAAAGGGATCTAGGAGTCACTATTTCCGGTGACATAAAGGATAAATATAATATTAATGGCACTATACTGGAAACTACTGAGGAGGAAAGGGATCTAGGAGTCACTATTTCAGGTGACATAAAGGATAAATATAATATTAATGGCACTATACTGGAAACTACTGAGGAGGAAAGGGATCTAGGAGTCACTATTTCCGGTGACATAAAGGATAAATATAGTATTAATGGCACTATACTGGAACTACTGCGGAGGAAAGGGATCTAGGAGTCACTATTTCAGGTGACATAAAGGATAAATATAGTATTAATGGCACTATACTGGAACTACTGAGGAGGAAAGGGATCTAGGAGTCACTATCTCAGGTGACATAAAGGATAAATATAGTATTACTGGCACTATACTGGAGACTGCTGAGGAGTAAAGGGATCTAGGAGTCACTATCTCAGGTGACATAAAGGATAAATATAGTATTAATGGCACTATACTGGAACTACTGCGGAGGAAAGGGATCTAGGAGTCACTATTTCCGGTGACATAAAGGATAAATATATTATTAATGGCACTATACTGGAGACTGCTGAGGAGGAAAGGGATCTAGGAGTCACTATTTCAGGTGACATAAAGGATAAATATAGTATTAATGGCACTATACTGGACACTACTGAGGAGGAAAGGGATCTAGGAGTCACTATCTCAGGTGACATAAAGGATAAATATAGTATTAATGGCACTATACTGGAACTACTGCGGAGGAAAGGGATCTAGGAGTCACTATTTCCGGTGACATAAAGGATAAATATAGTATTAATGGCACTATACTGGAGACTGGCACTATACTGGAGACTAATGATTGAGGATCTAAGTAGACTAGAGGAATGGTCAAGAGTCTGGCAATTACAGTTTAATGCCCAAAAATGCAAAATCATGCACTTGGGTCTCAAAAATCCTAAAGCTAAATACAGTATTAATGGCACTATACTGAAAACTACTGAGGAGGAAAGGGATCTAGGAGTCACTATTTCAGATGACTTAAAAGCAGGTAAGCAATGTAACAAGGCAATGAGGAAGGCTAGTCAGATGCTTGGCTGCATTGGGAGAGGAATCAGCAGCAGAAAGAAAGAAGTAATAATGCCACTGTATAGGTCATTGGTACGGCCTCATCTAGAATACTGTATTCAGTTCTGGAGGCCATATCTTCAAAAGGATATTAATACATTAGAAACTGTACAAAGGAGGGCAACTAAAATGGTGCATGGCCTACATCACAAAACATACCCAGAAAGACTAAGAAATCTCAATATGTATAGTTTGGAGCAGAGAAGGGAAAGGGGGGACATGATAGAAACTTTCAAATATATGAAGGGTTTTAACAAAGTCCAGGAGGGAAACATTCTCCAAATGAAGAGAAGCAATAGGACACGAGGACATGCACTGAGACTGGAGGGGGGGAGGTTCAGGGGAAATTTGCGGAAAAATTATTTCACAGAAAGGGTAGTGGACAAGTGGAATAGCCTCCCATCAGAGGTGGTAGAGGCTAAGACAGTAGAGCAATTTAAACATGCATGGGATAGACATAAGGATATCCTTACAAAGAAATAAGGATCAAATAAGGTTAGTGATAAAAAAAAAGAATAAAAAAAAAAAAAAAAAAAAGGGGCAGACTAGATGGGCCAAGTGGTTCTTATCTGCCGACAAATTCTATGTTTCTATGAGACTGCTGAGGAGGAAAGGGATCTAGGAGTCACTATTTCATGTGACATAAAGGATAAATATAGTATTAATGGCACTATACTGGACACTACTGAGGAGGAAAGGGATCTAGGAGTCACTATCTCAGGTGACATAAAGGATAAATATAGTATTAATGGCACTATACTGGAAACTACTGAGGAGGAAAGGGATCTAGGAGTCACTATCTCAGGTGACATAAAGGATAAATATAGTATTAATGGCACTATACTGGACACTACTGAGGAGGAAAGGGATCTAGGAGTCACTATCTCAGGTGACAAAGGATAAATATAGTATTAATGGCACTATACTGGACACTACTGAGGAGGAAAGGGATCTAGGAGTCACTATTTCAGGTGACATAAAGGATAAATATAGTATTAATGGCACTATACTGGAAACTACTGAGGAGGAAAGGGATCTAGGTGTCACTATCTCAGGTGACATAAAGGATAAATATAGTAGTAATGGCACTATACTGGAACTACTGCGGAGGAAAGGGATCTAGGAGTCACTATCTCAGGTGACATAAAGGATAAATATAGTATTAATGCCACTATACTGGGAACTACTGAGGAGGAAAGGGATCTAGGAGTCACTATTTCAGGTGACAAAGGATAAATATAGTATTAATGACGCTATAATGGAAACTACTGAGGAGGAAAGGGATCTAGCAGTCACTATTTCAGGTGACAAAAAGGATAAATATAGTATTAATGGCACTACTGGAAACTACTGAGGAGGAAAGGGATCTAGGAGTCACTATTTCAGGTGACATAAAGGATAAATATAGTATTAATGGCACTATACTGGGAACTACTGAGGACGAAAGGGATCTAGGAGTCACTATTTCAGGTGACAAAGGATAAATATAGTATTAATGGCACTATACTGGGAACTACTGAGGAGGAAAGGGATCTAGGAGTCACTATCTCAGGTGACATAAAGGATAAATATAGTATTAATGGCACTATACTGGGAACTACTGAGGAGGAAAGGTATCTAGGAGTTACTATTTCAGGTGACATAAAGGATAAATATAGTATTAATGGCACTATACTGGAAACTACTGAGGAGGAAAGGGATCTAGGAGTCACTATTTCAGGTGACATAATGGATAAATATAGTATAATGACACTATACTGGAAACTACTGAGGAGGAAAGGGATCTAGGAGTCACTATTTCAGGTGACATAAAGGATAAATATAGTATTAATGGCACTATACAGGGAACTACTGAGGAGGAAAGGGATCTAGGAGTCACTATTTCAGGTGACAAAGGATAAATATAGTATTAATGACGCTATACTGGAAACTACTGAGGAGGAAAGGGATCTAGGAGTCACTATTTCAGGTGACATAAAGGATAAATATAGTATAATGGCACTATACTGGAACTACTGAGGAGGAAAGGGATCTAGGAGTCACTATTTCAGGTGACATAAAGGATAAATATAGTATTAATGGCACTATACTGGAAACTACTGAGGAGGAAAGGGATCTAGGAGTCACTATTTCCGGTGACATAAAGGATAAATATAGTATAATGGCACTATACTGGGAACTACTGAGGAGGAAAGGGATCTATGAGTCACTATTTCAGGTGACATAAAGGATAAATATAGTATTAATGGCACTATACTGGAAACTACTGAGGAGGAAAGGGATCTAGGAGTCACTATTTCCGGTGACATAAAGGATAAATATAATATTAATGGCACTATACTGGAAACTACTGAGGAGGAAAGGGATCTAGGAGTCACTATTTCAGGTGACATAAAGGATAAATATAATATTAATGGCACTATACTGGAAACTACTGAGGAGGAAAGGGATCTAGGAGTCACTATTTCCGGTGACATAAAGGATAAATATAGTATTAATGGCACTATACTGGAACTACTGCGGAGGAAAGGGATCTAGGAGTCACTATTTCAGGTGACATAAAGGATAAATATAGTATTAATGGCACTATACTGGAACTACTGAGGAGGAAAGGGATCTAGGAGTCACTATCTCAGGTGACATAAAGGATAAATATAGTATTACTGGCACTATACTGGAGACTGCTGAGGAGGAAAGGGATCTAGGAGTCACTATCTCAGGTGACATAAAGGATAAATATAGTATTAATGGCACTATACTGGAACTACTGCGGAGGAAAGGGATCTAGGAGTCACTATTTCCGGTGACATAAAGGATAAATATATTATTAATGGCACTATACTGGAGACTGCTGAGGAGGAAAGGGATCTAGGAGTCACTATTTCAGGTGACATAAAGGATAAATATAGTATTAATGGCACTATACTGGACACTACTGAGGAGGAAAGGGATCTAGGAGTCACTATCTCAGGTGACATAAAGGATAAATATAGTATTAATGGCACTATACTGGAACTACTGCGGAGGAAAGGGATCTAGGAGTCACTATTTCCGGTGACATAAAGGATAAATATAGTATTAATGGCACTATACTGGAGACTGCTGAGGAGGAAAGGGATCTAGGAGTCACTATTTCATGTGACATAAAGGATAAATATAGTATTAATGGCACTATACTGGACACTACTGAGGAGGAAAGGGATCTAGGAGTCACTATCTCAGGTGACATAAAGGATAAATATAGTATTAATGGCACTATACTGGAAACTACTGAGGAGGAAAGGGATCTAGGAGTCACTATCTCAGGTGACATAAAGGATAAATATAGTATTAATGGCACTATACTGGACACTACTGAGGAGGAAAGGGATCTAGGAGTCACTATCTCAGGTGACAAAGGATAAATATAGTATTAATGGCACTATACTGGACACTACTGAGGAGGAAAGGGATCTAGGAGTCACTATTTCAGGTGACATAAAGGATAAATATAGTATTAATGGCACTATACTGGAAACTACTGAGGAGGAAAGGGATCTAGGTGTCACTATCTCAGGTGACATAAAGGATAAATATAGTAGTAATGGCACTATACTGGAACTACTGCGGAGGAAAGGGATCTAGGAGTCACTATCTCAGGTGACATAAAGGATAAATATAGTATTAATGCCACTATACTGGGAACTACTGAGGAGGAAAGGGATCTAGGAGTCACTATTTCAGGTGACAAAGGATAAATATAGTATTAATGACGCTATACTGGAAACTACTGAGGAGGAAAGGGATCTAGCAGTCACTATTTCAGGTGACAAAAAGGATAAATATAGTATTAATGGCACTACTGGAAACTACTGAGGAGGAAAGGGATCTAGGAGTCACTATTTCAGGTGACATAAAGGATAAATATAGTATTAATGGCACTATACTGGGAACTACTGAGGACGAAAGGGATCTAGGAGTCACTATTTCAGGTGACAAAGGATAAATATAGTATTAATGGCACTATACTGGGAACTACTGAGGAGGAAAGGGATCTAGGAGTCACTATCTCAGGTGACATAAAGGATAAATATAGTATTAATGGCACTATACTGGGAACTACTGAGGAGGAAAGGTATCTAGGAGTTACTATTTCAGGTGACATAAAGGATAAATATAGTATTAATGGCACTATACTGGAAACTACTGAGGAGGAAAGGGATCTAGGAGTCACTATTTCAGGTGACATAATGGATAAATATAGTATAATGACACTATACTGGAAACTACTGAGGAGGAAAGGGATCTAGGAGTCACTATTTCAGGTGACATAAAGGATAAATATAGTATTAATGGCACTATACAGGGAACTACTGAGGAGGAAAGGGATCTAGGAGTCACTATTTCAGGTGACAAAGGATAAATATAGTATTAATGACGCTATACTGGAAACTACTGAGGAGGAAAGGGATCTAGGAGTCACTATTTCAGGTGACATAAAGGATAAATATAGTATAATGGCACTATACTGGAACTACTGAGGAGGAAAGGGATCTAGGAGTCACTATTTCAGGTGACATAAAGGATAAATATAGTATTAATGGCACTATACTGGGAACTACTGAGGAGGAAAGGGATCTAGGAGTCACTATTTCATGTGACATAAAGGATAAATATAGTATTAATGGCACTATACTGGAGACTGCTGAGGAGTAAAGGGATCTAGGAGTCCCTATCTCAGGTGACATAAAGGATAAATATAGTATTAATGGCACTATACTGGAACTACTGCGGAGGAAAGGGATCTAGGAGTCACTATTTCCGGTGACATAAAGGATGAATATATAGTATTAATGGCACTATACTGGAACTACTGCGGAGGAAAGGGATCTAGGAGTCACTATCTCAGGTGACATAAAGGATAAATATAGTATTAATGGCACTATACTGGAGACTGCTGAGGAGTAAAGGGATCTAGGAGTCCCTATCTCAGGTGACATAAAGGATAAATATAGTATTAATGGCACTATACTGGAAACTACTGAGGAGGAAAGGGATCTAGGAGTCACTATATCAGGTGACATAAAGGATAAATATAGTATTAATGGCGCTATACTGGAAACTACTGAGGAGGAAAGGGATCTAGGAGTCACTATTTCCGGTGACATAAAGGATAAATATAGTATTAATGGCACTATACTGGAAACTACTGAGGAGGAAAGGGATATAGGAGTCACTATTTCAGGTGACATAAAGGATAAATATAGTATTAATGGCACTATACTGGAGACTGCTGAGGAAAGGGATCTAGGAGTCACTATTTCATGTGACATAAAGGATAAATATAGTATTAATGGCGCTATACTGGGGACTACTGAGGAGGAGAGGGATCTAGGAGTCACTATCTCAGGTGACATAAAGGATAAATATAGTATTAATGGCACTATACTGGAACTACTGCGGAGGAAAGGGATCTAGGAGTCACTATTTCAGGTGACATAAAGGATAAATATAGTATTAATGGCACTATACTGGAACTACTGCGGAGGAAAGGGATCTAGGAGTCACTATTTCAGGTGACATAAAGGATAAATATAGTATTAATGGCACTATACTTGAAACTACTGAGGAGGAGAGGGATCTAGGAGTCACTATCTCAGGTGACATAAAGGATAAATATAGTATTAATGGCACTATACTGGAAACTACTGAGGAGGAAAGGGATCTAGGAGTCACTATTTCAGGTGACATAAAGGATAAATATAGTATTAATGACGCTATACTGGAACTACTGCGGAGGAAAGGGATCTAGGAGTCACTATTTCAGGTGACATAAAGGATAAATATAGTATTAATGGCACTATACTGGAACTACTGAGGAGGAAAGGGATCTAGGAGTCACTATTTCAGGTGACATAAAGGATAAATATAGTATTAATGGCACTATACTGGAACTACTGCGGAGGAAAGGGATCTAGGAGTCACTATTTCAGGTGACATAAAGGATAAATATAGTATTAATGGCACTATACTGGAACTACTGCGGAGGAAAGGGATCTAGGAGTCACTATTTCAGGTGACATAAAGGATAAATATAGTATTAATGGCACTATACTGGAGACTGCTGAGGAGGAAAGGGATCTAGGAGTCACTATTTCATGTGACATAAAGGATAAATATAGTATTAATGGCGCTATACTGGAAACTACTGAGGAGGAAAGGGATCTAGGAATCACTATCTCAGGTGACATAAAGGATAAATATAGTATTAATGGCACTATACTGGAAACTACTGAGGAGGAAAGGGATCTAGGAGTCACTATTTCCGGTGACATAAAGGATAAATATAGTATTAATGGCACTATACTGGAACTACTGCGGAGGAAAGGGATCTAGGAGTCACTATTTCAGGTGACATAAAGGATAAATATAGTATTAATGGCACTAGACTGGAACTACTGCGGAGGAAAGGGATCTAGGAGTCACTATTTCCGGTGACATAAAGGATAAATATAGTATTAATGGCACTATACTGGAGACTGCTGAGGAGTAAAGGGATCTAGGAGTCACTATCTCAGGTGACATAAAGGATAAATATAGTATTAATGGCACTATACTGGAACTACTGCGGAGGAAAGGGATCTAGGAGTCACTATTTCCGGTGACATAAAGGATAAATATAGTATTAATGGCACTATACTGGAACTACTGCGGAGGAAAGGGATCTAGGAGTCACTATTTCCGGTGACATAAAGGATAAATATAGTATTAATGGCAGTATACTGGAGACTGCTGAGGAGGAAAGGGATCTAGGAGTCACTATTTCATGTGACATAAAGGATAAATATAGTATTAATGGCACTATACTGGACACTACTGAGGAGGAAAGGGATCTAGGAGTCACTATCTCAGGTGACATAAAGGATAAATATAGTATTAATGGCACTATACTGGAAACTACTGAGGAGGAAAGGGATCTAGGAGTCACTATCTCAGGTGACATAAAGGATAAATATAGTATTAATGGCACTATACTGGACACTACTGAGGAGGAAAGGGATCTAGGAGTCACTATCTCAGGTGACAAAGGATAAATATAGTATTAATGGCACTATACTGGACACTACTGAGGAGGAAAGGGATCTAGGAGTCACTATTTCAGGTGACATAAAGGATAAATATAGTATTAATGGCACTATACTGGAAACTACTGAGGAGGAAAGGGATCTAGGTGTCACTATCTCAGGTGACATAAAGGATAAATATAGTAGTAATGGCACTATACTGGAACTACTGCGGAGGAAAGGGATCTAGGAGTCACTATCTCAGGTGACATAAAGGATAAATATAGTATTAATGCCACTATACTGGGAACTACTGAGGAGGAAAGGGATCTAGGAGTCACTATTTCAGGTGACAAAGGATAAATATAGTATTAATGACGCTATACTGGAAACTACTGAGGAGGAAAGGGATCTAGCAGTCACTATTTCAGGTGACATAAAGGATAAATATAGTATTAATGGCACTACTGGAAACTACTGAGGAGGAAAGGGATCTAGGAGTCACTATTTCAGGTGACATAAAGGATAAATATAGTATTAATGGCACTATACTGGGAACTACTAAGGAGGAAAGCGATCTAGGAGTCACTATTTCAGGTGACAAAGGATAAATATAGTATTAATGGCACTATACTGGGAACTACTGAGGAGGAAAGGGATCTAGGAGTCACTATCTCAGGTGACATAAAGGATAAATATAGTATTAATGGCACTATACTGGGAACTACTGAGGAGGAAAGGGATCTAGGAGTCACTATTTCAGGTGACATAAAGGATAAATATAGTATTAATGGCACTATACTGGAAACTACTGAGGAGGAAAGGGATCTAGGAGTCACTATTTCAGGTGACATAATGGATAAATATAGTATAATGGCACTATACTGGAAACTACTGAGGAGGAAAGGGATCTAGGAGTCACTATTTCAGGTGACATAAAGGATAAATATACTATTAATGGCACTATACCGGGAACTACTGAGGAGGAAAGGGATCTAGGAGTCACTATTTCAGGTGACAAAGGATAAATATAGTATTAATGACGCTATACTGGAAACTACTGAGGAGGAAAGGGATCTAGGAGTCACTATTTCAGGTGACATAAAGGATAAATATAGTATAATGGCACTATACTGGAACTACTGAGGAGGAAAGGGATCTAGGAGTCACTATTTCAGGTGACATAAAGGATAAATATAGTATTAATGGCACTATACTGGGAACTACTGAGGAGGAAAGGGATCTAGGAGTCACTATTTCATGTGACATAAAGGATAAATATAGTATTAATGGCACTATACTGGGAACTACTGAGGAGGAAAGGGATCTAGGAGTCACTATCTCAGGTGACATAAAGGATAAATATAGTATTAATGGCACTATACTGGGAACTACTGAGGAGGAAAGGGATCTAGGAGTCACTATTTCAGGTGACATAAAGGATAAATATAGTATTAATGGCACTATACTGGAAACTACTGAGGAGGAAAGGGATCTAGGAGTCACTATTTCAGGTGACATAAAGGATAAATATAGTATTAATGGCACTATACTGGAAACTACTGAGGAGGAAAGGGATCTAGGAGTCACTATTTCAGGTGACATAATGGATAAATATAGTATAATGGCACTATACTGGAAACTACTGAGGAGGAAAGGGATCTAGGAGTCACTATTTCAGGTGACATAAAGGATAAATATAGTATTAATGGCACTATACCGGGAACTACTGAGGAGGAAAGGGATCTAGGAGTCACTATTTCAGGTGACAAAGGATAAATATAGTATTAATGACGCTATACTGGAAACTACTGAGGAGGAAAGGGATCTAGGAGTCACTATTTCAGGTGACATAAAGGATAAATATAGTATAATGGCACTATACTGGAACTACTGAGGAGGAAAGGGATCTAGGAGTCACTATTTCAGGTGACATAAAGGATAAATATAGTATTAATGGCACTATACTGGGAACTACTGAGGAGGAAAGGGATCTAGGAGTCACTATTTCAGGTGACAAAGGATAAATATAGTATTAATGGCACTATACTGGGAACTACTGAGGAGGAAAGGGATCTAGGAGTCACTATCTCAGGTGACATAAAGGATAAATATAGTATTAATGGCACTATACTGGAAACTACTGAGGAGGAAAGGGATCTAGGAGTTACTATTTCAGGTGACATAAAGGATAAATATAGTATTAATGGCACTATACTGGGAACTACTGAGGAGGAAAGGGATCTAGGAGTCACTATCTCAGGTGACATAAAGGATAAATATAGTATTAATAGCACTATACTGGGAACTACTGAGGAGGAAAGGGATCTAGGAGTCACTATTTCAGGTGACATAAAGGATAAATATAGTATTAATGGCACTATACTGGGAACTACTGAGGGGGAAAGGGATCTAGGAGTCACTATTTCAGGTGACATAAAGGATAAATATAGTATTAATGGCACTATACTGGAAACTACTGAGGAGGAAAGGGATCTAGGAGTCACTATTTCAGGTGACATAAAGGATAAATATAGTATTAATGGCACTATACTGGGAACTACTGAGGAGGAAAGGGATCTAGGAGTCACTTTTTCAGGTGACATAAAGGATAAATATAGTATAATGGCACTATACTGGGAACTACTGAGGAGGAAAGGGATCTAGGAGTCACTATTTCAGGTGACATATAGGATAAATATAGTATTTATGGCACTATACTGGAAACTACTGAGGAGGAAAGGGATCTAGGAGTCACTATTTCAGGTGACATAAAGGATAAATATAGTATAATGGCACTATACTGGGAACTACTGAGGAGGAAAGGGATCCAGGAGTCACTATTTCAGGTGACATAAAGGATAAATATAGTATTAGTGGCACTATACTGGGAACTACTAAGGAGGAAAGGGATCTAGGAGTCACTATTTCAGGTGACATAAAGGATAATTATAGTATTAATGGCACTATACTGGGAAATACTGAGGAGGAAAGGGATCTAGGAGTCACTATCTCAGGTGACATAAAGGATAAATATAGTATTAATGGCACTATACTGGGAACTACTGAGGAGGAAATGGATCTAGGAGTCACTATATAAGGTGACATAAAGGATAAATATAGTATTAATGGCACTGTACTGGAACTACTGTGGAGGAAAGGGATCTAGGAGTCACTATTTCTGGTGACATAAAGGCAGGTAAGCAATGTAACAAGCAATGAGGAAGGCTAGTCAGATGCTTGGCTGCATTGGGAGAGGAATCAGCAGCAGAAAGAAAGAAGTAATAATACCACTGTATAGGTCATTGGTGCGGCCTCATCTAGAATACTGTGTTCAATTCTGGAGGCCATATCTTCAAAAGGATATTAATACATTAGAAACTGTACAAAGGAGGGCAACTAAAATGGTGCATGGCCTACATCACACAACATACCCAGAAAGACTAAGAAATCTCAATATGTATAGTTTGGAGCAGAGAAGGGAAAGGGGGGACATGATAAAACCCTTGATATATTTGAAAGTTCCTAACAAAGTCCAGGAGGGAAACATTCTCCAAATGAAGAGAAGCAATAGGACACGAGGACATGCACTGAGACTGGAGGGGGGGGTTCAGGGGAAATTTGCGGAAAAATTACTTCACAGAAAGGATAGTGGACAAGTGGAATAGCCTCCCATCAGAGGTGGTAGAGGCTAAGACAGTAGAGCAATTTAAACATGCATGGGATAGACATAAGGATATCCTTACAAATAATTAAGGATCAATTAAGGTTAGAGATTAAAAAAAAAAAAAAAAGTGTCAGACTAGATGGGCCAAGTGGTTCTTATCTGCCGTCACATTCTATGTTTCTATGTAGGTAGCACTCTGGTAACCAACATACAAGGAGCATTATAGGGACAGGTATACAATACAGGTAGCACTATGGTAACCAACATACAAGGAGCATTATAGGGACAGATATACAATACAGGTAGCACTATGGTAACCAACATACAAGGAGCATTATAGGGACAGATATACAATACAGGTAGCACTCTGGTAACCAACATACAAGGAGCATTATAGGGACAGATATACAATACAGGTAGCACTATGGTAACCAACATACAAGGAGCATTATAGGGACAGATATACAATACAGGTAGCACTCTGGTAACCACCATAGAAGGAGCATTATAGGGACAGATGTACAATACAGGGACCATTCTCATGCCTAATATACAATACAGGAAGCAATCCACATAATTATCAGGGCCTAGGGTAAGTATAATTACATGAGAGCAGGGTGTCCTGTGTGGGCCCTCCTGGATCCACACCCTGCACCCGTATAATTATACTTACCCTCCAAAGTCCCACGGTGACCGGCGCTATGGACAGAAATCACTGGGAAAATGGTGTGGAGGACGTATTCCTGGTGAATAGAGGTGTCCTAGGTACTAAGGCGCAGCGCCATGTTCCCGGAGAACATAAATTCAGATTGTACAGCGCTGCCAGAGGAGAGGGGGCCCTCACGGAGCTCGCACGGGGCCCCTCCCTGCTGGGTGCACTTACAGACATGGAGATATCCTTCCAGACTGAATGCAAACACGATAACAAGTGGCTTTGCCTGAATAATATGAGAGACATAGGGGTACATTTACTAAGACGGGAGTTCTGTTTAAGATGGGATGTTGCCCATAGCAACCAATCAGATTCCAGGTATTATCTTCTAGAAGGTGCTAGATAAATGAGAAGTAGAATGTGATTGGTTGCTATGGGCAACATTCCATCTTAAATAGAACTCCCATCTTAATGAATTTACCCCTTAGTGTCGTAGCAATGCGCTCTGCGTCCTGGTCCCGCACCCTCCTCCAGACGCACGCCATGACATCACACAGCAGCTGCCAGGGGAGCTGCGGAGGAAGGGGGCTGCTGTCCTAAGGACATGCCCTGCGGTGTGGGTGCATTCGGGGTAGAGACAGTGCCACCACCCTCTATTAGTCCTATGGGGGCTGCTACATGCTGACATCATTATTCGGGAGAGTGATTACAACTCCCCCCCCCCCATACTTCCAGCCGCAGCTCATAGCACGTGTGATATCTCTCTGAATGAGGTGTCGCTGCAGTATAAGATATAAGACGTGTAATAACACACACTGATCTGTGACTGCTGATGATGTGACATCATATGTGGGCTGGTTATATGCACAAACCTCCGCTTATTGGGAGAGGGTGTGATTGTAATAGACGGGTGTAATTAGAACGTTGTTGGTGTGAGCAGTCGTACCTGGTTGTTCAGCTGCAAACGTCGATGTTGACCTCTTCCGGACCTCACATAAAGGCTTCAGGCAGAAGGATCAAGACCCCCAGGAAACAACCCCCAAATTATCACCACATGTTAGGACGGTGACTGAATATTCATTTAACTGGCAAGATAACCGGCCACCGCTGTGGATTAAACCTGATTAAACTCTGTAAGAATTGGTGATATAAGATTACATGTCAAACAGTAACACAATGGGCACATACACTGGGGGTCATTCCGAGTTGTTCGCTCGGTAAGTTTTATCGCATCGCAGCGATTTTCCGCTTAATGCGCATGCGCAATGTCCGCACTGCGACTGCGCCAAGTAAATTTGCTATGCTGTTAGGATTTTTACTCACGGCTTTTTCATCGTTCTGACGATCATAGTGTGATTGACAGGAAATGGGTGTTACTGGGCGGAAACAGGCCGTTTTATGGGCGTGTGGGAAGAAACGCTACCGTTTCCGGAAAAAACGCAGGAGTGGCCGGAGAAACGGGGGAGTGTCTGGGCGAACGCTGGGTGTGTTTGTGACGTCAAACCAGGAACGACAAGCACTGAACTGATCGCAGATGCCGAGTAAGGTTGAAGTTACTCAGAAACTGCTACGAGGTGTGTAATCGCAATATTGCGAATACATCGTTCGCAATTTTAAGATGCTAAGATTCACTCCCAGTAGGCGTAGGCTTAGCGTGTGCAAAGCTGCTAAAAACGGCTTGCGAGCGAACAACTCGGAATGACCCCCACTATCAGTGAACATGACACAAGAAGCACCGCAGTGCAGGCCAGATACTGTATACTGTACTTTCAATAAGAATGATGCTGTAGTACCCGGAACTGGCCACAGGGTGGCACACTAAGCACTGTTAATGAATAGTTCTTTGCAATGTTCAAAATGCCCACCGGGTGGCGGCTAGAGCTGTCTGTAGCTCAGTCCCTATATCTGGGGCCCTTCCAGATAAAGGTCTGCTCTGTCCACTAGAGGCCCTTCAGCAAGTAAGAATAAAACACACATATACTACACTGCCTTCAGGGACGGCCACGTCACATCAGCCAGACATTTCAGTGGCTAGATCTGGTTGCAAACCGGCAGCCGTGCCGCGACCGCGCGTCTGACAGCCCCAATAGCACCAATACTTCATTAAAAAACACACACAGGAAATAAACGGATGGCTTTTTCCCGTCCGGGCAAAACCGCCGTGTGTGAAATAGCCCTGACACTGGCTTCCCTGACCCGTCAATATGCCAGGTTGGTTGCGGGGGGCGGAGCTGGCAGTGGGGTCGGAGGTGGTGCTGGGAGATGAGCTCATACTCGCGCTGCCTCTCCCTATGTTATGAACGGGTCCCGGGTCGCATCGACCTGGGAGCCCGTTTACGCTGCCACTGACCCAGAATTCAGTCCAGGAATAACACTGCTTTATTCCCGGGTTGAATTACAGGGTCAGGTGACCTGGATTTCAGCTATGGCGCTTTCACCACGCACAGCAACCCGTATCGACCCGGCAATATACCGGGTTATTTGTGCGGTGTGAAAGGACTACTAGAAGCGTTAGCTGCATAAAGTCTCTTTCTCTTATGTCCTAGAGGATACTGGGGTCCACATTAACACCATGGGGTATAGACGGGTCCACTAGGAGTCTTGGGCACTTTAAGAAATGCCCCTCCTACCAGACTCAGTTTAGAAAATGTGCCCGGAGGAGCCGGTCACGTCGCTGGAAGCTCCTGAAGAGTTTTCTGCATTTATTTTCTGTTTGTTACTTTCAGGCAGGGCTGGTTGGCACCAGACTGCCTGCTTCATGGGACTTAGGGGGGTAACGGCCCAACTTCCTAAAGGGTTAATGGTCCAGTTTCTCCGCTGACATGACACTGAGCTCCTGAGGATCCTATTCACAAGCCCCACCATGGTGCAGCGTGCCCTCCCGCAGCAGGCCGCCACCCCCTAACAGAGCCAGAAGTGAGAAGAGTGGTGAGTAGAAAGCTGGCGTCCCGGAATGCAGGTCGTTGGCGGTAATGGCGGAATAAGGGTATGGAGCCGCAGCGCTGACAGGCAGGCTGCGGCCCCAGGTTTCAGAGGCATACTATGTGTGTTCCGCTGTGAGGGGCGCGCTGAAGCCTTAAAATACAAAATACCCATACTGGCAGCTGCTTACAGGGGTTCTAACCCATTATAATGCACATTATAAACCTCAGCCAGTATAAAAAACCGGGAAGACCGCGTGCCATTAAGGGGGCGGGGCTTCACTATGAGCGGATCCAGCAGCTCACCAGCGCCATTTTCTCTCTGCAGCTCTCACTGAAGACTGGCAGAGAAACGCAGCTCCTCCACAGGGACTCCAACTTACCTCAGCGGTACCAGGGAGTCATAGAAAGGGGGTAGTAGTATAAGAGTACTAATACCCTATTAAGGGTACTTAGTCTGCGACCCAGCTTAGCTTAAGCTTTGGCTAGAGGGGCGCTGTGTGGCTGGCTCCTTCATACTCTGTGTCTCCCCAGAAGGGCTCTGTGTGGATTAACTGCGCTTAACCTTTCTCGTGTGTGTGTGTGTGTGTGTGTGTGTGTGTGTGTGTGTGTGTGTGTGTATTTTCACATTACAATGTCAAAGGAGTGTGTTTCATGCACTGCAGAGTATTTTTCTTCCCCAGGGGGATCACTACAGTGTACTCAGGGTGGTACACATTCTCAGCCTAGTGGATCCGAACCAGCATGGTTGGATTCTCTAAAAGGGATGATCTCAGATATTTCTGATAAATTGTCCCATACTGAGAAAGAGACATCAATTAAGACAGTCTGCGGATGACCTGATGAATAGAGATTCAGTTCCCATACCAGTGTCTCAGACCCCTACCATTTGTCCACAGAAGAGTACACTGGCCCAGGTCCTACAGGCTGACACGGATGACGACGTGTCAGACGCAGAGGACTCAGTGGTGGACTCAGTGGGGAGGGGGGGGGGGATGCAGCTCTGTCACAGGGGGTACAAGCTCTGATAGAAGCTATTAGAGAGGTACTTCACATTCCTGATAAGGTGACAGAGGAGATGGAGGAATCTTATTTTAACAACGTAAAAAATAAATCCTCTGCTGCTTTTTCTACATCAAAAGAGCTAAATTCTCTGTTTGAAGAAACTTGGGTTAATCCTGAGAAGAAGTTTCAAATCCCTAAGAGATTACTCATATCCTTTCCTTTTCCGCAGAGGATAGGAAAAAGTGGGTAAAAAAACCCACCGATTGTAGATGCATCGGTATCTAGGTTGTCATGACAGATAGTCTTACCTGTTCCTGGGGCAGCCTCCTTAAAGGACATGGCTGACGGTAAAATTGAGACCACTCTCAAATCCCTGTACACAGCTGCTGGGGTGGCCCAGAGACCCGCTATAGCTGGTGCATGGATCACTAGGGCCATTGCTAAGTGGTCTGGTAATCTAATTGATGAGTTACATTCATTACACAGGGGAGAGAGAGTTTTGCTCCTACAACATATACAGGACTCTTCAAATTTTATGGTGGAAGCCATGAAAATAATTGGCTTACTCAACGCTCACACCACGGCCATGGCAGTGTCAGCATGCAGAGGCTTGTGTCTACGCCAGTGGACTGCAGATGCGGATTCCAGAAAGGGCGTGGAAAGCCTACCATTCACAGGCGAGGCTTTGTTTGGAGATTAACTGGATACATGGATATCCAAGGCGACTGCGGGTAAGTCTACTTATCTTCCTTCCGCAGCCCCCCCTGTCAGAAAGATTACTCAGCTCCAACTTTGCAGTCTTTTTGGACAGCAAAATTTAAGAACAAAACCAGAGGTGCTTCTACTGCCTTCAGAGGTGCTAGAGGTAAACCCAGAAAACCTGCAGCTGCAGGTTCACAGGAACAGAACTCAGGTTCTGCTTCCTCAAAGCCTTCAGCATGGTGGACCACGCTGCCTGGAAGACAGGCAGATGGGAGCCCTCTTAAAAGAGATCAGTCACATATGGACGAATTCATGCCAGGATCCCTGGGTAAAAGATCAATCAGTTCTGCAGGAACCTCAGTACTCTACCACCCGGTTTGGGAGCTTTGGTTCATCCCCATGGTACTAATGTGGACCCCAGTATCCTCTACAGACTACGAGAAAAGGATTTACCGGTAGGTAATTAAAATGCTATTTTCTGGCTGGAAACGTGATTGATAATGGTAACTGAAGCTGGCTATTATGTGCCCTGGTTGTTACTGACTGTATAAGTACCTCTCTCTCTCTTTCCCCTCTCAGTTCTCTGGGACTTAGGGCCTAATTCAGGGGTCTATTCAGACCTGATCGCTAGGGTGCATTTTCGTACAGCGAGCGATCAGGTATGAACTGCGCATGCGTATGTACCGCAATGCGCAGGTGCGGCGGGCCGAAGGATAGGGGAGCGCCGGGCAGCTCTCTCAGTGACTGACAGTCTGCAATGCCCCAAGTCACGCTGACTGGTGGACACAGATTACACGTTGCCCCTTCCTTCCAATTCCCTGTCTCCCCACCCGCAGCTCTCACTCCTCATCGTCCTCCGGTGTCTGCAGGGATGCTCTGCCAAGTGGGCGCAATGATTCCTCTCCACGGTGCTCTCTCTCACACCGCTGCGCACGCTGGACCGCCCGCCCGCTCCCCAGCGCACAGCCCTCCTCACAGCGGGGCAGACCAGCAGCGTTCCTCCCTGCCATCTCCTCAGATCACCTCAGAGAACTCTCCATGGAAACTCCACCCCTTCAGCTCTTCCCGCCGAGCACCAGCCAATCCTCAGTGACCCAGGCTTCTCCTTCTGCCTGGCTGTGGTCATCCACTCCTGGGTCCTAGTGCCTGTCAGATGGCTGTCGCTGCTGCAGCCAGGGAGGGGAGGGTTACCCCCTGCAGTTTTAGGACAGTTTGCTGCAGGGTCCTGCGGATAGCATTGGCTAGGGGGGTGCCACATGATTGCAATCTACCTACACCAAAGGCCATTTACTATATAATCCTCCAGACATACTCATATGAAACATGTAGGGGCATCTTACTAAGCCTTGGATGTACATTAAAGTGGACAGAGATAAAGTCACAACCAATCAGCTTCTAACTGTCAGGAGATAAATAGCAGCTGATTGGCTGGTACTTTATCTCAGTACACAGTACAGTATGTGATATATAACAGCAGAACTATGTGCGTCAGCTCACACACACTGTAAGGTGCGGATACGGCAATCTCTGCGGTTACACAGGCCGTGTCTCACATACATTCCTAAGATGGGGGATGAACAGCCGTGTCTCCTGTAATAACAGGATTATTCCTGCACAATACAGCCTTTGGAGATATGACTCCAGTATTCCTTATATATCTCCAATCGGAGCCGTAACTAACATGGTGCCCTGTCCCAGAGAGAGAATTGGCGCCTCCTACTTCCCCCCCCATTTTTCCAATAGGGACATAACAAGATCGATCCCAGAGAAAGCCCATGCTATGATGCCCCTTCCCACATTACCGACTGGTCTTCCTCAGTAGACAAGCCAGCCCCTGAGGAAGACTAGTCGGTTGAAATAGCTGTCGGGCTGTGTTTGATGTATTTGCTGTACTTCACCATGCCGTTTGGTTAAGGAATAAATCCTGCTATTCTTTCATCTACACGTGAGTGCTGGCTTGTCTACTTTTCTGCATCGCTGGAGAAGTGAGTGTTTTATATTTATTGCTGCCTCAGGGGCTGGCTTGTCTACTGAGGAAGACCAGTCGGTTGAAACAGCTGTCGGGCTGTGTTTGATGTATTTGCTGTACTTCACCATACCATTTGGTTCAGGAATAAATCCTGCTTTTCTTTCATCTACACGTGAGTGCTGGCTTGTCTACTATTTCTGCATCGCTGGAGAAGTGAGTGTTTTATATATATATATATATTAGTGTGTGTGTGTGTGTGTGTAAAACAAATTGAAGGGTGCACTCAATGAGTAGTGTTCACGCTAAGCTTCTCTCTCAGGGCGCTATGCCCTGCCCCTTTTCTGAGTGACAGAATGTGCCCTGCCCGTTTGTGCCCGCCCTGCTGCCCTGCTAATCACCAAAGGACTGCCTTCTCCCCCTGCGCGCTTTCACTTCTCCCCCCCCCGGGCTATCACTTCATCCCCCCTCCGGTCTGCCACTTCTCCCCCCGCCGCGCTGTCACTTCTCCTCCCACCGCACTGTCACTTCTCCCCCGCCGCGCTGTCACTTCTCCCCCCACCGTGCTATCACTTCATCCCCGCGCCGCACTGTTACTCCTCTCCCCGCCGCGCTGACAGCTCTCAGCTGAGGGCAGAGACAGGGTCAGCGTGCAGCGGGGAGGAGCAGACAATCAGAGCCTGCGGTGTCTCCCGCCAGTCCTCCGGCATGGTTTGATTCCCCCTCACCACGGCGCTGCGCACTGACCTGGGTTCTGCCGCCAGCATCAAGAGACTGGCCCTGCTGACCCGGCACAGCGCCCTCCTCCGCAACGGTGAGTGCCGCTCTGCATCTGCCCTGTGCCCGTCCTTCCCTCCCTCCGAGTGCTCTCTACCTGGTGCAGTGTGCCTCAGTGCTCTTTACCTGGTGCAGTGTGTCTCAGTGCTCTCTACCTGGTGCAGTGTGCCTCAGAGCTCTCTACCTGGTGCAGTGTGCCTCAGTGCTCTCTACCTGGTGCAGTGTGCCTCAGAGCTCTCTACCTGGTGCAGTGTGCCTCAGTGCTCTCTACCTGGTGCAGTGTGCCTCAGTGCTCTCTTCCTGGTGCAGTGTGCCTCAGTGCTGTCTACCTGGTGCAGTGAGCCTCAGTGCTCTCTACCTGGTGCAATGTGTATCAGAGCTCTCTACCTGGTGCAATGTGTATCAGAGCTCTCTACCTGGTGCAATGTGTCTCAGTGCTCTCTACCTGGTGCAGTGTGACTCAGTGCTCTCTACCTGGTGCAGTGTGACTCAGTGCTCTCTACCTGGTGCAGTGTGACTCAGTGCTCTCTACCTGGTGCAGTGTGTCTCAGTGCTCTCTACCTGGTGCAATGTGTATCAGAGCTCTCTACCTGGTGTAATGTGTCTCAGTGTTCTCTCCCTGGTGCAATGTGTCTCAGTGCTCTCTCCCTGGTGCAATGTGTCTCAGTGCTCTCTACCTGGTGCAGTGTGACTCAGTGCTCTCTACCTGGTGCAGTGTGACTCAGTGCTCTCTACCTGGTGCAATGTGTCTCAGTGCTCTCTCCCTGGTGCAATGTGTCTCAGTGTTCTCTCCCTGGTGCAATTTGTCTCAGTGCTCTCTACCTGGTGCAGTGTGTCTCAGTGCTCTCTACCTGGTGCAGTGTGTCTCAGTGCTCTCTACCTGGTGCAATGTGTCTCAGTGCTCTCTCCCTGGTGCAATGTGTCTCAGTGTTCTCTCCCTGGTGCAATTTGTCTCAGTGCTCTCTACCTGGTACAGTGTGTCTCAGTGCTCTTCACCTGGTGCAGTGTGTCTCAGTGCTCTCTACCTGGTGCAATGTGTATAACGTGCTCTCTACCTGGTGCAGTGTGTCTCAGTGCTCTCTACCTGGTGCAGTGTGCCTCAGTGCTCTCTACCTGGTGCAGTGTGTCTCAGCGCTCTCTACCTGGTGCAGTGTGTCTCAGCGCTCTCTACCTGGTGCAGTGTGTCTCAGTGCTCTCTACCTGGTGCAGTGTGTCTCAGCGCTCTCTACCTGGTGCAATGTGTCTCAGTGTTCTCTCCCTGGTGCAATTTGTCTCAGTGCTCTCTACCTGGTACAGTGTGTCTCAGTGCTCTCCACCTGGTGCAGTGTGTCTTAGTGCTCTCTACCTGGTGCAGTGTGTCTCAGTGCTCTCTACCTGGTGCAGTGTGTCTCAGTGCTCTCTACCTGGTGCAGTGTGCCTCAGTGCTCTCTACCTGGTGCAGTGTGTCTCAGCGCTCTCTACCTGGTGCAGTGTGTCTCAGCGCTCTCTACCTGGTGCAGTGTGTCTCAGTGCTCTCTACCTGGTGCAATGTTTCTCAGTGCTCTCTACCTGGTGCAATGTTTCTCAGCGCTCTCTACCTGGTGCAGTGTGTCTCAGCGCTCTCTACCTGGTGCAATGTGTATAACGTTCTCTACCTGTCGCAGTGTGTCTCAGTGCTCCCTACCTGGTCAATGTGCCTCAGTGCTCTCTACCTGGTGCAATGTGCCTCAGTACTCTCTACCTGGTGCAGTGTGTCTCAGCTGGTGCAATGTGTATAACGTGCTCTACCTGGTGCAGTGTGTATAGGAGTTTCTACCTGGTGCAATGTGTATAACCGGCACTACTGTGTGGTGTAATGTGAATTGCCACTATTATGTGGCTACGCCCCTTCCCCACGAAACAACGCCCCTACATTTTTGCTGCGTGCCTTAGGCGTGCACTGTCCATGCTTTGGCCTATAGGAATGGGAGCACCAAGCATTATAGTATGTACCTAATTTTGCCCTTCCAACTTAAAAATGTGCCCTCCCGAATGAAAAATGTGCCCTCCCTGTGATCAGCACCCTGCCCTAAAAAATCCTAGAGTGAACACTACATTTACTGAAGTATATTGCTCACATACATCTCAGTTATACGTAATCACCATCTCCATTGCCCTTCACAGTAATTCCAACAGAAAAGCCCACCCCATTATCTGCGTCAATCGATGATACAGGCGACACTAGTGTTGCTGATGAGCTGCAGCCACCTACTACTTCCTCAGGTCCTGGTGCCTCCATGGTCCTCCTCCATGAGTTCCACCACCTCACCAGGACCACTTTAAGCCCTGTATATATATATATATATATATATATATATGTGTGTGTGTATATATATATATATATATATATATATATAAATCCATAATAGAGGAAAAAAGTAGTAATCCTGCACTGCCCTAGTAAATATTATTGTAATTAATTTTTAATATCAACCAACTATAAAGAAAATATAAAAATAGGAAAAATTCCTCAATTCTAAATAACAGTGTTGGCGGTGCTCCCCAGAGGAAAGATGACAGTTAAATCACAAATGGGTTGTCCCAAGAAAAGAAACTTAGGACAAAAGAAGCTAGCCTCTTTGTGGGGGCACTCGTTTGATTAATATAGATTTATATTATTGATGACTATAATGGATGGTTATTGATTTATTATATCTGGAAGAATAGTGAGACGGGATCTTACAGATTACCTTATCCTGCCCATACTTTTCCTTCCAACCTTTCTAATTTCAGGGGTTGGAGGTAAATCATTGCCCAGAACCTATCACCATTCATTAATTAATTTTTCAACAAGATGATTAACTAATTTTTCCATACACGGTAGCACTGTGCTCTATTGTTGAACATATCTGATGGTGGTGCTTGAAAAATTATATTGTCACCACCGCCTACACGCATCTTTTGACATACACACAACTTTACATGTGTGTATGTCTTTATATATGTATATATATATGTATATATAGATATATATGTGGATATATATATATATTGATATTTTCACCCTAGGGAGTACCATTGAGGAAGAATTTCATCCAATATTAAACTACTATACTACTCCTTTCATCACATGCCAATCCTTCTCAAGGGAATTATAAAGAATTCATATATACAATTTTAATGAATTTAATAAAAGTTACATTTTAAATCTATATTAATCAAACGAGTGCCCCCACAAAGAGGCTAGCTTCTTTTGTCCTAAGTTTCTTTTCTTGGGACAACCCATTTGTGATAAATCCATAATAGTCAGAGCTCACAGTCCAGGACTAGGCACGGCACTCCAGGGTTTGGTAAAGTGTATTTATATAGAAAAGAGTCAACTAGACATCATATTGAAGAGCCTGAGTACATGTTACAACAGGCACCTATATACATACACTTTACCAAACCCCGGAGTGCCGTGCCTAGCCCTGGACTGTGAGCTCTGACTATTGGCCCTCATACCGAGTTGTTCGCTCGCAAGGCGATTTTAGCAGTATTGCACACGCTAAGCCGCCGCCTACTGGGAGTGAATCTTAGCTTCTTAAAATTGCGACCGAAAGATTCGCAATATTGCGATTACACACTTCTTAGCAGTTTCTGAGTAGCTTCAGACTTACTCGGCATCTGCGATCAGTTCAGTGCTTATCGTTCCTGGTTTGACGTCACAAACACACCTAGCGTTCGCCCAGACACTCCTCCGTTTCTCCAGCCACTCCCGCGTTTTTTCCGGAAACGGTAGCGTTTTTTCCCACACGCCCATAAAACGGCCTGTTTCCGCCCAGTAACACCCATTTCCTGTCAATCACACTACGATCGCCTGAGCGAAGAAAAAGCGGTGAGTAAAAATCCAAACTTCATAGCAAATTTACTTGGCGCAGTCGCAGTGCGGACATTGCGCATGCGCACTAAGCGGAAAAATGCTGCGATGCGAAGAAATTTTCCGAGCGAACGACTCGGAATGACCTCCATTATGGATTTCTATTGCATGTAGCAAGGGCAGCCAGGTACTGTGTTATCTTAACAGAGTGCCGGCTTTTTCTGCATCCTATATATATATGTATATATTACACACATTTATATGTATATATTACACACATTTATATATATATATTACACACATTTATATATATATATTACACACATATATATATATATATATATATATATATATATTTATTACACACATTTACATATATATATATATATATATTACACACATTTATATGTATATATTACACACATTTATATGTATATATTACACACATTTCTATATATATATATTACACACATTTATATATATATTATACACATTTATAGATATATATTACACACATTTATAGATATATATTACACACATTTATAGATATATATTACACACATTTATATATATATATATATATATATATATATATTACACACATTTATATGTATATATTACACACATTTATATGTATATATTACACACATTTATATATATATATATTACACACATTTATATATATATATTACACACATTTATATATATATATATATATATATTACACACATTTATATATACAGGTTGAGTATCCCTTATCCAAAATGCTTGGGACCAGAGGTATTTTGGATAGCGGATTTTTCCGTATTTTGGAATAATTGCATACCATAATGAGATATCATGGTGATGGGACCTAAATCTAAGCACAGAATGCATTTATGTTACATATACATCTTATACACACAGCCTGAAGGTAATTTTAGCCATTATTTTTTATAACTTTGTGCATTAAACAAAGTGTGTCTACATTCACACAATTCATTTATGTTTCATATACACCTTATATACACAGCCTGAAGGTCATTTAATACAATATTATTAATAACTTTGTGTATTAAACAAAGTTTGTGTACATTGAGCCATCAAAAAACAAAGGTTTCACTATCTCACTCTCACTCAAAAAAGTCCGTATTTCGGAATATTCCGTATTTCGGAATATTTGGATATGGGATACTCAACCTGTATATATAACACACATTTATATATATATATATTACACACATTTATATATATATACATATATATATATATATATTACACACATTTATATGTATATATTACACACATTTATATGTATATATTACACACATTTATATGTATATATTACACACATTTATATATATATAGTACACACATTTATATATATATATTACACACATTTATATATATATATATATATTACACACATTTATATATATATATATATTACACACATTTATATGTATATATTACACACATTTATATGTATATATTACACACATTTATATATATATATATATATATATATATATATATATTACACACTTTTATATATATATTACACACATTTATATATATATATATTACACACATTTATATATATATATATATATATATTACACACATTTATATATATATATATTACACACATTTATATGTATATATTACATACATTTATATGTATATATTACACACATTTATATATATATATTACACACATTTATATATATATATATATTACACACATTTATATATATATATATATATATATTACACACATTTATATATATATATATTACACACATATATATATATTACACACATTTATATATATATATTACACACATTTATATGTATATATTACACACATTTATATATATATATTACACACATTTATATATATGTATTACACACATTTATATATATATATATATTACACACATTTATATATATATATATATATATATATTACACACATTTCTATATATATATTACACACATTTATATGTATATATTACACACATTTATATGTATATATTACACACATTTATATGTATATATTACACACATTTATATATATATATATATATATATATATATATTACACACATTTATATATATATATATATATATATTACACACATTTATATATATATATATATATATATATTACACACATTTATATATATATATATATATATATATTACACACATTTATATGTATATATTACACACATTTATATGTATATATTACACACATTTATATATATATATATATTACACACATTTATATATATATATATATATATATTACACACATTTATATATATATATATATATATATATATTACACACATTTATATATATATATATATATATATTATACACATTTATATATATATATAACACACATTTATAGATATATATTACACACATTTATATATATATATATATATATATATATATATATATATACAACACACATTTATAGATATATATTACACACATTTATATATATATTACACACATTTATAGATATATATTACACACATTTATATATATATATTACACACATTTATATATATATATATATATATATATATTACACACATTTATAGATATATATTACACACATTTATATATATATATATATATATATTACACACATTTATATATATATATTACACACATTTATATATATATATATTACACACATTTATAGATATATATTACACACATTTATAGATATATATTACACACATTTATAGATATATTACACACATTTATAGATATATATTACACACATTTATATATATATATATATATTACACACATTTATAGATATATATTACACACATTTATATATATATATATATATATTACACATATTTATATATATATATATATATATTACACACATTTATAGATATATATCACACACATTTATATATATATATATATATATATATATATATATTACACACATTTATAGATATATATTACACACATTTATATATATATATTACACACATTTATATATATATATATATATATATATATATATATTACACACATTTATAGATATATATTACACACATTTATAGATATATATTACAAACATTTATAGATATATATTACACACATTTATAGATATATATATATTACACACATTTATATATATATATATATATTTATTACACACATTTATATATATATATATATATATATATATATATATATATTACACACATTTATAGACCACTATAAGGAAATGGATTTGGACATGAATCCTCTTTATACCACAGTCATACACGAGAGCTCTGTGTTATTCAGTTACAATACCCTGTATTAAGTAACACGTTTCAATATACTGCCATACCCAGGATTCACACCTATAACCTGTTACATTACAATCACACACCCTGCTCATTGATATATTTGATCCTGCATAAAAACTATGAACTGTATATGAAGCTACTGGTACATTGTAAAATAATGATCAGCATTGTAATTGAGCAGATCTATGTAATGTGCAGCCACACATCCAATCTCCTGCAGCCACACACTACATAGATCTGCTCAGTCACACACTACTTAGATCTGCACAGCCACACACTACATAGATCTGCTCAGCCGCACACTACATAGATCTGCTCAGCCGCACACTACATAGATTTGCTCAGCCGCACACTACATAGATGTGCTCAGCCGCAGACTACATAGATGTGCTCAGCCGCACACTACATAGATCTGCTCAGCCGCACACTACATAGATCTGCTCAGCCGCACACTACATAGATCTGATCAGCCGCACACTACATAGATCTGCTCAGCCACACACTACATAGATCTGCTCAGCCACACACTACATAGATCTGCTCAGCCGCACACTACATAGATCTGCTCAGCCACACATCCAATCTCCTGCAGCCGCACACTACATAGATCTGCTCAGCCACACACTACATAGATCTGCTCAGCCACACACTACATAGATCTGCTCAGCCACACACGACATAGATCTGCTCAGTCGCACACTACATAGATCTGCTCAGCCGCATACTACATAGATCTGCTCAGCCGCACACGACATAGATCTGCTCAGCCGCACACTACATAGATCTGCTCAGCCGCACACTACATAGATCTGCTCAGCCCACACTACGCAGATCTGCTCAGCCGCACACTACGCAGATCTGCTCAGCCGCACACTACGCAGATCTGCTCAGCCGCACACTACGCAGATCTGCTCAGCCGCACACTACGCAGATCTGCTCATCCACACACTACGCAGATCTGCTCATCCACACACTACGCAGATCTGCTCAGCCGCACACTACGCAGATCTGCTCAGCCGCACACTACGCAGATCTGCTCAGCCGCACACTACGCAGATCTGCTCAGCCGCACACTACGCAGATCTGCTCAGCCGCACACTACGCAGATCTGCTCAGCCGCACACTACATAGATCTGCTCAGCCGCACACTACATAGATCTGCTCAGCCACAATGCTGATTATTTCACAAAGTACAAAGTAAGTTATAAGTCTCTAGCTTTCTATACAAGGACAATGAATAGAGTGTCTCACTGCAATGCCACAGGTAATGGGTTTGAATCCCGAGTATGTCAGTATCTTGAAATGTAATAAAGGACAGTGCGACTGATAACAAAGAAATCTCAAGTTGAGTTCATGAATCATGCATAGGTATTAGTGACAGAAGGGGTAGGGGTAGGAGATGGGCGATCAGGAGATGCTGGGCTTCAAATGGGAGAAGCTGCAAGTGAGAATAATTAAAACAGATAATTGACAAGTGACGCCAACAGCGCCCCCTACCCTGCAGTGCTATGTGCAGCGCCCCCTACCCTGCAGTGCTATGTGCAGCGCTCCCTACCCTGCAGCGCAATCAGGGCCGGTTCTACACCTTGTGGCGCCCAGTGCGAGAGTTTCCACTGGCGCCCCCCCCCCCCGTGGCAAAACAGTTAGTGTGCGGTTGGGGGCTTCATAGGGGAGGGGCGTGGCCAGTTATGCTCCCAGTAGCTGTGCCCCCCAGTTTATTTGCCCCCTGTCGCTGTGCCCCCTCTTTATTTGCCCCCTGTTGCTGTGCCCCCTCTTTATCTGCCTCCTGTCGCTGTACCCCCTCTTTATTTGCCCCCTGTCGCTGTGCCCCCTCTTTATTTGCCCCCTGTTGCTGTGCCCCCTCTTTATTTGCCCCCTGTCGCTGTGCCCCCTCTTTATTTTCCCCGTCGCTGTGCCCCCTCTTTATTTGCCCTCTGTCACTGTGCCCCCTCTTTATTTGCCCCCTTTCGCTGTGCCCCCCGCTTACAAACACACACACACACACACACAAAATAATAAAAACAATACTTACCACTGCCCCGCTCCTGCTTCTTCTGCTGCTCCGTCAGTCGGGCTGCCCGCTCCTCTCTATGGGAGAGACGTCAATGACGTCTCTCCCATAGCGCCGCACAGACACTAGAGGTCAATAATGACCTCTAGTGTCTGTGCCTGGAGTCGGCTGCAGCGGACGCCCACACAGCCCACGGCGTCTGCTGCAGCCGTGGAGCGGGGAGCGGAGTGCGGGCAGGCGGCGGTGCCTTCGGGGTGACTGCGGCCGCGCCCCCAGGCCGCAGCGCCCCGGGCAAAGGCACTGCTTGCCCGCACCAAGATCCGCTCCTGAGCGCAATGTGTGGTGCCCCCTACCCTGCAGCGCAATGTGTGGTGCCCCCCACCCTGCAGCGCAATGTGTGGTGCCCTCCACCCTGCAGCGCAATGTGTGGTGCCCCCTACCCTGCAGCGCAATGTGTGGTGCCCCCCACCCTGCAGCGCAATGTGTGGTGCCCTCCACCCTGCAGCGCAATGTGTGGTGCCCCCTCTGCATAAACATAGTTATGACTCTGCCTCCAATAACCTCTCTCCTAATAATGGGAAGAATATTCCACCCCTCAGGAGGGGAGAATTCACTCGGATTAGAAGTTACCATGAGGAAGTTCTTCTACACAGGCTGTGGTCAGACGCACAATCTGCACCTCTCATAGAGCTGGAGCGACTTCTGATGGCGCACAGATGGTAGGGTGTCTGGAATCACCTGCGCCGTTACAGCGTGCAGGCGTCAGAAAATCGGGCACATGCCAGTACACTAGGAGGGGGCTGAATCCACCATTTGCATATTATCACACCCACAACCCTTGTAACAGACACAGATGCAGTAGCGCCCCCCTCTGCCTCAGGCCAAAAGTGAGGTCTGTCAATGAACAGATCAATCTGCATGCACTGGCAGTGTCCACCTGCGTCTGCTTGCCTGATCCGGCGGATGCGCAGTCACTGATTTCATACATTGATGCATATATATATATATATATGCGAATAGTATTCTTATGAAAATAAAAGGGGAATAAAAACAGAATTCACCAACTTATGCAATAGGCTAGGACTCTGCCAGGAAAGGAGTCATAGGAGAAATGTTTGATGCATTACCAGTTGCAGACTCTCCTTTTACGTGATGGACCAATTCTCTGATTATTCTCAGTCATTTATCCCCTCAGCAGCTGCTCCTGGGCCCTCACCTTTGGGGTTAACTCAGTGCCAAATGTTAAGAAATTAGTAAAGGGCCCTACAGACTGGGCGACCCGCCGCCGAGCAGCCCGACCACCGATACGGCAGATGGGCGACCCCGGCGGT
>NC_086448.1:847870022-847969936 GCF_028390025.1 Pseudophryne corroboree
TAGTGCCCCTACACAGTCACTGGCCACCTCAGTGCCCCTACACAGTCACTAGCCACCTCAGTGCCCCTACACAGTCACTAGCCACCTCAGTGCCCCTACACAGTCACTAGCCACCTCAGTGCCCCTACACAGTCACTGGCCACCTCAGTGCCCTACACAGTCACTGGCCACCTCAGTGCCCCTACACAGTCACTAGCCACCTCAGTGCCCCTACACAGTCACTGGCCACCTCAGTGCCCCTACACAGTCACTGGCCACCTCAGTGCCCCTACACAGTCACTGGCCACCTCAGTGCCCCTACACAGTCACTGGCCACCTCAGTGCCCCTACACAGTCACTGGCCACCTCAGTGCCCCTACACAGTCACTGGCCACCTCAGTGCCCCTACACAGTCACTGGCCACCTCAGTGCCCCTACACAGTCACTGGCCACCTCAGTGCCCCTACACAGTCACTAGCCACCTCTGTGCCCCTACACAGTCACTAGCCACCTCAGTGCCCCTACACAGTCACTGGCCACCTCTGTGCCCCTACACAGTCACTGGCCACCTCTGTGCCCATACACAGTCCCTGGCCACCTCAGTGCCCCTACACAGTCACTGGCCACCTCAGTGCCCCTACACAGTCACTGGCCACCTCAGTGCCCCTACACAGTCACTAGCCACCTCAGTGCCCCTACACAGTCACTGGCCACCTCAGTGCCCCTACACAGTCACTAGCCACCTCAGTGCCCCTACACAGTCACCGGCCACTTCAGTGCCCCTACACAGTCACCGGCCACTTCAGTGCCCCTACACAGTCACTGGCCACCTCAGTGACCCTACACAGTCACTGGCCACCTCAGTGCCCCTACACAGTCACTAGCCACCTCAGTGCCCCTACACAGTCACTGGCCACCTCAGTGCCCCTACACAGTCACTAGCCACCTCAGTGCCCCTGAACAGTCACTAGCCACCTCAGTGCCCCTACACAGTCACTGGCCACCTCAGTGCCCCTACACAGTCACTGGCCACCTCAGTGCCCCTACACAGTCACTAGCCACCTCAGTGCCCCTACACAGTCACTGGCCACCTCAGTGCCCCTACACAGTCACTAGCCACCTCAGTGCCCCTACACAGTCACTGGCCACCTCAGTGCCCCTGCACAGTCACTGGCCACCTCAGTGCCCCTACACAGTCACTAGCCACCTCAGTGCCCCTACACAGTCACTAGCCACCTCAGTGCCCCTGCACAGTCACTGGCCACCTCAGTGCCCCTACACAGTCACTGGCCACCTCTGTGCCCCTAAACAGTCACTGGCCACCTCAGTGCCCCTACACAGTCACTAGCCACCTCAGTGCCCCTACACAGTCACTGGCCACCTCAGTGCCCCTACACAGTCACTAGCCACCTCAGTGCCCCTACACAGTCACTAGCCACCTCAGTGCCCCTACACAGTCACTAGCCACCTCAGTGCCCCTACACAGTCACTAGCCACCTCAGTGCCCCTACACAGTCACTGGCCACCTCAGTGCCCCTACACAGTCACTGGCCACCTCAGTGCCCCTACACAGTCACTAGCCACCTCAGTGCCCCTACACAGTCACCGGCCACCTCAGTGCCCCTACACAGTCACCGGCCACCTCAGTGCCCCTACACAGTCACCGGCCACCTCAGTGCCCCTACACAGTCACTAGCCACCTCAGTGCCCCTACACAGTCACTAGCCACCTCAGTGCCCCTACACAGTCACTAGCCACCTCAGTGCCCCTACACAGTCACTGGCCACCTCAGTGCCCCTACACAGTCACCGGCCACCTCAGTGCCCCTACACAGTCACTAGCCACCTCAGTGCCCCTACACAGTCACCTCAGTGCCCCTACACAGTCACTAGCCACCTCAGTGCCCCTACACAGTCACTAGCCACCTCAGTGCCCCTACACAGTCACTAGTCACCTCAGTGCCCCTACACAGCCACCTCAGTGCCCCTACACAGTCACTAGCCACCTCAGTGCCCCTACACAGTCACTAGCCACCTCAGTGCCCCTACACAGCCACCTCAGTGCCCCTACACAGTCACTAGCCACCTCAGGGAATACTGGCATTTGGTGACTCCTGGCGGATACTGGTATCTGGAAGGGGCGATGGTGTCTGTCTTACTGATCCCGGCCGCATGGCCTGATGGTCCTCTACCTTGCAGAGGTAGGGCGTGCTGACCAGTCACCCTGCTCCAGCCGGCACACCAGTCACACACCTGGGACAGCTCCCGATGGAGCAAACGCTTAGCTGCGTATACTGGACCCTCTCCGCAGAGCCAGGTCTCCAGACAAACGGGCTGTCAGGATCTCTCGACTCCTGAAAACAGCCTCGTTCCAAGACTCCTCACAAGGCAGGAGCTTCACTCAACTGACCCCAAAAGCCATTCCGCGTGACCTTTTAAAACCTCTGATGCTGGTGGAGATAGGAGACAATTCTCTCTCTGGGATTGGTTGGCTCTTGAATCCAAGAAATGTAAAACATCCCTTGAGCAGCTTGGCTTCCTGCTGGGCTGGTGCCTGGGAGTCTAGAAAGGGCCCTGGTAGAACAAAGCCAGCTAATTATGCTGATGAGGGGATAGTTCACATTGGAATAAGAAAATCAGTCACGATTAACCCCTTGTAGTCATTTGTGATGTCACAAGCCCTTCAGCTGACTGCTGTTTCCTGTGAAGGGGGGGCTGCGACAGAGGGGGGTCAGCCCTGCACCTCCTGTACATCACACAGCCAGATGTCCTAGACTGCTTACCTGGCTGGGCACACACCTGACAACAAGCACTTACACCCACTAGTACAATACAATCACACATATACATGTCATAGGCATTTTGTAGGGAGCAAATCAGGGCTAGAAAGATATTGCCTGAGGGGCACAACCATATAGAAAGAGGGACAATTACCTAAATACAGATAGTAGATGACAGGTTCAGCATTTAGCCATATATTGTGCTGTTAATGTCCACAATAGTAGAGGATTCACCACTCCAGTGAGCATGCAGGCAGTGGGCCGTAGAGGGTCACACTCAGTTATATCCTGCATCCTGGACTTACATACTGAATGCAGGAACAGGCTGGCCAAAAAATACCTGACGCTGGCATGGCTGCATCCGTCACACAGCATCCCGATGCTCAGGATCCCAACACCTAGTTTGTAAGTGTACTATCCCTAATCCCTAACCCACCTTACACGCAGCCTCACCCTAAGCCCCCCAAAGCCTAACCTTCCCCAGCAATGGCCCTAACACTGACCCACCCTGCCTGCAGCATAACCCTAACCCTCCCTAGTGGCAGCCTAACCCTAACACTCCCCCTCTGCAGCCTAAATCTAACCTCCCCCCGTAGCCTAACCATAACCCCCCCCCTCTCTGCAGCCTAACCCGAACCCCCCCCCTCTGCAGCCTAAATCTAACCTACCCCCGTAGCCTAACCATAACCCTCCCCCTCTGCAGCCTAAATTTAACCTCCCCCCGTAGCCTAACCATAACCCCCCCCCTCTCTGCAGCCTAACCCGAACCCTCCCCCTCTGCAGCCTAACCCTCCACCCGTAGCCTAACCATAACCCCCCCCCATCTCTGCAGCCTAACCCTAACACTCCCCCTCTTCAGCCTAAATCTAACCTCCCCCCGTAGCCTAACCATAACCCCCCCCCCCTCTGCAGCCTAACCCGAACCCTCCCCCTCTGCAGCCTAACCCTCCACCCGTATCCTCACACTAAGCCCCCCAAAGCCTAACCCTAACCTTCTCCAGGGGAGGCCTAACACTGACCGACCCTGCCTGCAGCATAACCCTAACCCTCCCTACTGGCAGTCTAACCCTAACACTCCCCCTCTGCAGCCTAAATCTAACCTCCCGCCGTAGCCTAACCATAACCCCCCCCCCCCCCCCCTCTGCAGCCTAACCCTAACACTCCCCCTCTGCAGCCTAAATCTAACCTCCCCCCTCCCCCGGCTGCTTACTAGTGTAAAGACCCGGCAGGTCTTAGTTTGGGATTCTGGCATTCGGGGTCCCGGCGTTGGGTTTGAGGCATCAGTATTCTGACTGCCGGGATCCCAAGCGCACGGATCTCAGTCTGTAGGCATATTCTGTAATTATATTTAATATCTCCTATAGGGCGGGATGTAGTAACATACATCGCCGCCCCTCGCCGCCCATCGCAGCGATGTTGATCGCATATGTACTAACATAAGAGATTAACATCGCAATACGGTGACAGAGGCCCCCCCCCCCCCCCGCGATACCTGTGAGGTGGTGTGCGGGGGGGTCTCCGTCACCTCCCTGGTGCTCTCCATCTCCTCCCATGTCAGGAAGCAGCAGCAGTCTGTCCCCGGCGCCTCCTTCTCCTCCCTGCAGCCGGAAGGACCTCCAACTGCGTTGCTAGGTGGAGGAGGAGTTTAGGTTCCAGGACCAGGGCTGCCTGGAGGAAGGTATGCCGGGGAAGGGGGGGGGGGGGGGGGTGTCGGCATCTGCGGCGGGTTGCGGTGGCCGGCGATAAGAAGCCCATAGGCTTCTATAGCGAATCCCCATCCAAAGATGGTGATACTCTCAGGGGCGAAAACACGGCGGACGGGGTTTAGTACATACGAAAATGCGATAAAACAGGGGTTTTATCACATTTTCCCTTTAGTAAATCCCGCCATAGTCCAGTCACAGACAAGTTATTAGAGCACAGACTCTCAAACACGTCCTCAAGGCATTATACACCACGGTACAGTTGCCAGATCTATACACCGGGGAACAGGCGCTAGATCTATACACCGGGAAACAGGTGCCAGAGCTATACACCGGGGAACAGGCGTCAGATCTATACACCACGGTACAGTCGCCAGATCCATACACCGGGGTACAGTTGCCAGATCTATACACCCTGGAACAGGCATCAGATCTATACACCGGGGTACAGTTGCCAGATCTATACACCGGGGAACAGGCGCCAGATCTATACACCGGGGAACAGGCGCCAGATCTATACACCGGGGAACAGGCATCAGATCTATACACCGGGGTACAGTTGCCAGATCTATACACTGGGGAACAGGCGCCAGATCTATACACCGGGGAACAGGCGCCAGATCTATACACCGGGGAACAGGCACCAGATCTATACCCCGGGGAACAGGCGTCAGATCTATACACCGGGGTACAGTCGCCAGATCTATACACCGGGTAACAGGCGCCAGATCTATACACCGGGGAACAGGCATCAGATCTATACACCGGCGAACAGGCGTCAGATCTATACACCGGGGTACAGTCGCCAGATCTATACACCGGGGAACAGGCGCCAGATCTATACACCGGGGAACAGTCGCCAGCTCTATACACCCGGGAACAGGTGTCAGATCTATACACCGGGGAACAGGCGCCAGATCTATACACCGGGGAACAGGCGCCAGATCTATACACCGGGGAACAGGCGTCAGATCTATACACCGGGGAACAGGCGTCAGATCTATACACCGGGGAACAGGCGTCAGATCTATACACCGGGGAACAGGCGTCAGATCTATACACCGGGGAACAGGCGTCAGATCTATACACCGGGGAACAGGCGCCAGATCTATACACCGGGGAACAGTCGCCAGATCCATACACCGGGGTACAGTTGCCAGATCTATACACCGGGGTACAGTCGCTAGATCTATACACCGGGGTACAGTTGCCAGATCTATACACCGGGGAACAGGCGCCGGATCTATACACCTGGGAACAGGCGCCGGATCTTTACACCGGGGAACAGGTGCCAGCTCTATACACCGTGGTACAGTCACTGGATCTATACACCGGGGAACAGGTGCCAGCTCTATACACCGGGGAACAGGCGCCGGATCTATACACCGGGGAACAGGCGCCGGATCTATACACCGGGGAACAGGCGCCGGATCTATACACCGTGGTACAGTCGCCAGATCTATACACCGGGTAACAGGTGCCAGCTCTATACACCGGGAAACAGGTGCCAGATCTATACACCGGGGAACAGGCGCCTGATCTATACACTGGCAAACAGGTGCCAGCTCTATACACCGGGAAACAGGCGCCGGATCCATACACCGGGGAACAGGTGCCAGCTCTATACACCGGGGAACAGGCGCCAGATCTATACACTGGCAAACAGGCGCCTGTTCTATATACTGGGGATCAGGCGCCTGATCTATACATCGGGGAACAGGCACCAGATCTATACACCAGGGGACAGGCGTCAGATCTATACACCGGGGAACAGGCGCCAGATCTATACACCGGGGAACAGGCGCCAGATCTATACACCGGGGAACAGGCGTCAGATCTATACACCGGGGAACAGGCGCCAGATCTATACACCGGGGAACAGGCGCCAGATCTATACACCGGGGAACAGGCGTCAGATCTATACACCGGGGAACAGGCGTCAGATCTATACACCGGGGAACAGGCGCCAGATCTATACACCGGTGAACAGGCGTCAGATCTATACACCGGGGAACAGGCGCCAGATCTATACACCGGGGAACAGGCGCCAGATCTATACACCGGGAAACAGGCGTCAGATCTATACACCGGGGAACAGGCGTCAGATCTATACACCGGGGAACAGGCGTCAGATTTATACACCGGGGAACAGGCGTCAGATCTATACACCGGGGAACAGGCGTCAGATCTATACACCGGGGAACAGGCGCCAGATCTATACACCGGTGAACAGGCGTCAGATCTATACACCGGGGAACAGGCGCCAGATCTATACACCGGGGAACAGGCGCCAGATCTATACACCGGGAAACAGGCGTCAGATCTATACACCGGGGAACAGGCGTCAGATCTATACACCGGGGAACAGGCGTCAGATTTATACACCGGGGAACAGGCGTCAGATCTATACACCGGGGAACAGGCGCCAGATCTATACACCAGGGTACAGTCGCCAGATCCATATACCGGGGTACAGTTGCCAGATCTATACACCGGGGTACAGTTGCTAGATCTATACACCGGGGTACAGTTGCCAGATCTATACACCGGGGAACAGGTGCCAGCTCTATACACCGGGTTACAGTCGCCGGATCTATACACCGGGGTACAGGTGCCAGCTCTATACACCGGGGAACAGGTGCCTGATCTATACACCGGGGAACAGGTGCCAGATCTATACACCGGGGAACAGGTGCCGGATCTATACACCGGGGAACAGGTGCCAGATCTATACACCGGGGAACAGGTGCCAGCTCTATACACCGGGGTACAGTCGCCGGATCTATACACCGGGGTACAGTTGCCAGATCTATACACCAGGGAACAGGTGCCAGCTCTATACACCGGGGTACAGTCGCCGGATCTATACACCGGGGTACAGTTGCCAGATCTATACACCAGGGAACAGGTGCCAGCTCTATACACCGGGTTACAGTCACCGAATCTATACACCGGGGTACAGTCGCCAGATCTATACACCGGGGAACAGGTGCCAGCTCTATACACCGGGAAACAGGTGCCAGATCTATACACCAGGGAACAGGCGCCGGATCTATACACCGGGGAGCAGGTGCCACATCTATACACCGGGGAACAGGTACCAGCTCTATACACCGGGGTACAGTCGCCAGATCTATACACCGGGGTATAGTTGCCAGATCTATACACCGGGGAACAGGCGCCGGATCAATACACCGGGGAACAGGCGCCGGATCTTTACACCGGGGAACAGGTGCCAGCTCTATACACCGTGGTACAGTCACCGGATCTATACACCGGGGAACAGGTGCCAGCTCTATACACCGGGGAACAGGCGCCAGATCTATACACCGGCAAACAGGCGCCTGTTCTATATACTGGGGATCAGGCGCCTGATCTATACATCGGGGAACAGGCACCAGATCTATACACCGGGGAACAGGCGTCAGATCTATACACCGGGGAACAGGCGGGGAACAGGCGTCAGATCTATACACCGGGGAACAGGCGTCAGATCTATACACCGGGGAACAGGCGCCAGATCTATACACCGGGGAACAGGCGTCAGATCTATACACCGGGGAAAAGGCACCAGATCTATACACCGGGGAACAGGCGCCAGATCTATACACATCTATACACCGGGGAACAGGCGCCAGATCTATACACCGGGGAACAGGCGTCAGATCTATACACCGGGGAACAGGCATCAGATCTATACACCGGGTAACAGGCGTCAGATCTATACACCGGGGAACAGGCGTCAGATCTATACACCGGGGAACAGGTGTCAGATCTATACACCGGGGAACAGGCGTCAGATCTATACACCGGGGAACAGGCGCCAGATCTATACACCAGTGTACAGTCGCCAGATCCATACACCGGGGTACAGTTGCCAGATCTATACACCGGGGTAGAGTCGCTAGATCTATACACCGGGGTACAGTTGCCAGATCTATACACCGGGGAACAGGTGCCAGCTCTATACACCGGGTTACAGTCGCCGGATCTATACACCGGGGTACAGGTGCCAGCTCTATACACCGGGGAACAGGTGCCAGATCTATACACCGGGGAACAGGTGCCAGATCTATACACCGGGGAACAGGTGCCAGATCTATACACCGGGGAACAGGTGCCAGATCTATACACCAGGGAACAGGTGCCAGCTCTATACACCGGGTTGCAGTCGCCGGATCTATACACTGGGGTACAGTCGCCAGATCTATACACCGGGGAACAGGTGCCAGCTCTATACACCGGGGTACAGTAGCCGGATATATACACCGGGTTACAGTCACCGGATCTATACACCGGGGTACAGTCGCCAGATCTATACACCGGGGAACAGGTGCTAGCTCTATACACCGGGAAACAGGTGCCAGATCTATACACCAGGGAACAGGCGTCGGATCTATACACCGGGGAGCAGGTGCCACATCTATACACCGGGGAACAGGCACCAGCTCTATACACCGGGGTACAGTCGCCAGATCTATACACCGGGGTATAGTTGCAAGATCTATACACCGGGGAACAGGCGCCGGATCAATACACCGGGGAACAGGCGCCGGATCTTTACACCGGGGAACAGGTGCCAGCTCTATACAACGTGGTACAGTCACCGGATCTATACACCGGGGAACAGGTGCCAGCTCTATATACCGGGGAACAGGCGCCAGATCTATACACCGGCAAACAGGCGCCTGTTCTATATACTGGGGATCAGGCGCCTGATCTATACATCGGGGAACAGGCACCAGATCTATACACCGGGGAACAGGCGTCAGATCTATACACCGGGGAACAGGCGCCAGATCTATACACCGGGGAACAGGCGTCAGATCTATTCACCGGGGAACAGGCGTCAGATCTATACACCGGGGAACAGGCGTCAGATCTATACACCGGGGAACAGGCACCAGATCTATACACCGGGGAACAGGCGTCAGATCTATACACCGGGGAACAGGCGTCAGATCTATACACCGGGGAACAGGCACCAGATCTATACACCGGGGAACAGGCGTCAGATCTATACACCGTTGAACAGGCACCAGATCTATACACCGGGGAACAGGCGTCAGATCTATACACCGGGGAACAGGCGTCAGATCTATACACCGGGGAACAGGCGTCAGATCTATACACCGGGGAACAGGCACCAGATCTATACACCGGGGAACAGGCGTCAGATCTATACACCGTTGAACAGGCACCAGATCTATACACCGGGGAACAGGCGCCAGATCTATACACCGGGGAACAGGCGTCAGATCTATACACCGGGGAACAGGCGTCAGATCTATACACCGGGGAACAGGCGTCAGATCTATACACCGGGGAACAGGCACCAGATCTATACACCGGGGAACAGGCGTCAGATCTATACACCGTTGAACAGGCACCAGATCTATACACCGGGGAACAGGCGCCAGATCTATACACCGGGGAACAGGCGCCAGATCCATACACCGGGGAACAGGCGCCAGATCTATACACCGGGGAACAGGCGTCAGATCTATACACCGGGGAACAGGCGTCAGATCTATACACCGGGGTACAGTCGCCAGATCCATACACCGGGGTACAGTCGCCAGATCCATACACCGGGGTACAGTCGCCAGATCTATACACCGGGGTACAGTTGCCAGATCTATACACCGGGGAACAGGTGCCAGCTCTATACACCGATGAACAGGTGCCAGATCTTTACACCGGGGAACAGGTGCCAGATCTATACACCGGGGAACAGGAGCAAGATCTATACACCGGGGTACAGTCGGCGGATCTATATACTGGGGTACAGTTGCCAGATCTATACACCAGGGAACAGGTGCCAGCTCTATACACCGGGTTGCAGTCGCCGGATCTATACACTGAGGTACAGTCGCCAGATCTATACACCGGGGAACAGGTGCCAGCTCTATACACCGGGGTACAGTAGCCGGATCTATACACCGGGTTACAGTCGCCGGATCTATACACCGGGGTACAGTCGCCAGATCTATACACCGGTTAACAGGTGCCAGCTCTATACACCGGGAAACAGGTGCCAGATCTATACACCAGGGAACAGGCGCCGGATCTATACACCGGGGAGCAAGTGCCAGATCTATACACTGGGGAACAGGCGCCAGCTCTATACACCGGGGTACAGTCGCCAGATCTATTCACCGGGGTACAGTTGCCAGATCTATACACCGGGGAACAGGCGCTGGATCTATACACCGGGGAACAGGCGCCGGATCTTTACACCGGGGAACAGGTGCCAGCTCTATAATACACCGTGGTACAGTCACCGGATCTATACATCGGGGAACAGGCACCAGATCTATACACCGGGGAACAGGCGTCAGATCTATACACCGGGGAACAGGCGCCAGATCTATACACCGGGGAACAGGCGTCAGATCTATACACCGGGGAACAGGCGCCAGATCTATACACCGGGGAACAGGCGTCAGATCTATACACCGGGGAACAGGCGCCAGATCTATACACCGGGGAACAGGCGCCAGATCTATACACCGGGGAACAGGCGCCAGATCTATACACCGGGGAACAGGCACCAGATCTATACACCGGGGAACAGGCGCCAGATCTATACACCGGGGAACAGACGCCAGATCTATACACCGGGGAACAGGCGTCAGATCCATACACCGGGGTACAGTCGCCAGATCCATACACCGGGGTACAGTCGCCAGATCTATACACCGTGGAACAGGTGCCAGCTCTATACACCGGGGAACAGGTGCCAGATCTTTACACCGGGGAACAGGTGCCAGATCTATACACCGGGGTACAGTCGGCGGATCTATATACTGGGGTACATTTGCCAGATCTTTACACCAGGGAACAGGTGCCAGCTCTATACACCGGGTTGCAGTCGCCGGATCTATACACTGGGGTACAGTCGCCAGATCTATACACCGGGGAACAGGTGCCAGCTCTATACACCGGGGTACAGTAGCCGGATCTATACACCGGGTTACAGTCGCCGTATCTATACACCGGGGTACAGTCGCCAGATCTATACACCGGGGAACATTTGCCAGCTCTATACACCGGGAAACAGGTGCCAGATCTATACACCAGGGAACAGGCGCCGGATCTATACACCGGGGAGCAAGTGCCAGATCTATACACTGGGGAACAGGCGCCAGCTCTATACACCGGGGTACAGTCGCCAGATCTATACACCGGGGTACAGGTGCCAGATCTATACACCGGGGAACAGGCGCCGGATCTATACACCGGGGAACAGGCGCCGGATCTTTACACCAGGGAACAGGTGCCAGCTCTATACACCGTGGTACAGTCACCGGATCTATACACCGGGGAACAGGTGCAAGCTCTATACACCGGGGAACAGGTGCCGGATCTATACACCGGGGAACAGGCGCCGGATCTATACACCGGGGAACAGGTGCCGGATCTATACACCGTGGTACAGTCGCCATATCTATACACCGGGGAACAGGTGCCAGATCTATACACCGGGGAACAGTCGCCAGATCCATACACCGGGGTACAGTCGCCAGATCCATACACCGGGGTACAGTCGCCAGATCCATACACCGGGGTACAGTCGCCAGATCCATACACCGGGGAACAGGCGCCAGATCTATACACCGGGGAACAGGCGTCAGATCTATACACCGGGGAACAGGCGCCAGATCCATACACCGGGGTACAGTCGCTAGATCTATACACCGGGGTACAGTTGCCAGATCTATACACCGGGGTACAGTCGCCAGATCTATACACCAGGGTACAGTCGCTAGATCTATACACGGGGTACAGTTGCCAGATCTATACACTGGGGAACAGGTGCCAGCTCTATACACCGGGTTACAGTCGCCGGATCTATACACCGGGGTACAGTCGCCAGATCTATACACCGGGGAACAGGTGCCAGCTCTATACACCGGGGAACAGGTGCCAGCTCTATAGACCGGGGAACAGGTGCCAGATCTTTACACCGGGGAACAGGTGCCAGCTCTATACACCGGGGTACAGTCGCCGGATCTATACACCGGGGTACAGTTGCCAGATCTATACACCAGGGAACAGGTGCCAGCTCTATACACCGGGGTACAGTAGCCGGATCTTTACACCAGGTTACAGTCGCCGGATCTATACACCGGGGTACAGTCGCCGGATCTATACACCGGGGTACAGTCGCCAGATCTATACACCGGGGAACAGGTGCCGGATCTATACACCGGGGAACAGTCGCCAGATCTATACACCGGGGAACAGGTGCCAGCTCTATACACCGGGGTACAGTAGCCGGATCTATACACCGGGTTACAGTCTCCGGTTCTATACACCGGGGTACAGTCGCCAGATCTATACACCGGGGAACAGGTGCCAGCTCTTTACACCGGGAAACAGGTGCCAGATCTATACACCAGGGAACAGGCGCCGGATCTATACACCGGGGAGCAGGTGCCAGATCTATACACCGGGGAACAGGCATCAGCTCTATACACCGGGGTACAGTCGCTAGATCTATTCACCGCGGTACAGTTGTCAGATCTATACACCGGGGATCAGGTGCCAGCTCTATACACCGGGTTACAGTCGCGGGATCTATACACCGGGGAACAGGTGCCAGCTCTATACACCGGGGAACAGGTGCCAGATCTATACACCGGGGAACAGGCATCAGCTCTATACACCGGGGTACAGTCGCTAGATCTATTCACCGGGGTACAGTTGTCAGATCTATACACCGGGGAACAGGTGCCAGCTCTATACACCGGGTTACAGTCGCGGGATCTATACACCGGGGTACAGTCGCCAGATCTATACACCGGGGAACAGGTGCCAGCTCTATACACCGGGGAACAGGTGCCAGATCTATACACCGGGGAACAGGTGCCAGATCTATACACCGGGGAACAGGTGCCAGCTCTATACACCGGGGTACAGTCGCCGGATCTATACACCGGGGAACAGTTGCCAGATCTATACACCAGGGAACAGGTGCCAGCTCTATACACCGGGTTGCAGTCGCCGGATCTATACACCGGGGTACAGTCACTAGATCTATACACCGGGGTACTGTTGCCAGATCTATACACCAGGGAACAGGTGCCAGCTCTATACACCGGGTTACAGTCGCTGGATCTATACACCGGGGTACAGTCGCCGGATCTATACACCGGGGAACAGTCGCCAGATCTATACACCGGGGAACAGGTGCCAGCTCTATACACCGGGAAACAGGTGCCGGATCTATACACCGGGGAACAGTCGCCAGATCTATACACCGGGGAACAGGTGCCAGCTCTATACACCGGGGTACAGTAGCCGGATCTATACACCGGGTAACAGGTGCCAGCTCTATACACCGGGGTACAGTAGTCGGATCTATACACCGGGTTACAGTCGCCGGTTCTATACACCGGGGTACAGTCGCCAGATCTATACACCGGGGAACAGGTGCCAGCTCTTTACACCGGGAAACAGGTGCCAGATCTATACACCAGGGAACAGGCGCCGGATCTATACACCGGGGAGCAGGTGCCAGATCTATACACCGGGGAACAGGCACCAGCTCTATACACCGGGGTACATTCGCTAGATCTATTCACCGGGGTACAGTTGTCAGATCTATACACTGGGGAACAGGTGCCAGCTCTATACACCGGGTTACAGTCGCCGGATCTATACACCGGGGTACAGTCGCCAGATCTATACACCGGGGAACAGGTGCCAGCTCTATACACCGGGGAACAGGTGCCAGATCTATACACCGGGGAACAGGTGCCAGATCTATACACCGGGGAACAGGTGCCAGATCTATACACCGGGGAACAGGTGCCAGCTCTATACACCGGGGTACAGTCGCCGGATCTATACACCGGGGTACAGTTGCCAGATCTATACACCAGGGAACAGGTGCCAGCTCTATACACCGGGTTGCAGTTGCCGGATCTATACACCGGGGAACAGGTGCCAGCTCTATACACCGGGTTACAGTCGCCAGATCTATACACTGGGGCACAGTCACCAGATCTATACACCGGGGAACAGGTGCCAGCTCTATACACCGGGGTACAGTAGCCGGATCTATACACCGGGTTACAGTCGCCGGATCTATACACCGGGGTACAGTCGCCAGATCTATACGCCGGGGAACAGGTGCCAGCTCTATACACCGGGAAACAGGTGCCAGATCTATACACCAGGGAACAGGCGCCGGATCTATACACCGGGGAGCAGGTGCCAGATCTATACACCGGGGAACAGGCACCAGCTCTATACACCGGGGTTCAGTTGCCAGATCTATACACCGGGGTACAGTTGCCAGATCTATACACCGGGGAACAGGCGCCGGATCTATACACCGGGGAACAGGCGCCGGATCTTTACACCGGGGAACAGGTGCCAGCTCTATACACCGTGGTACAGTCGCCGGATCTATACACCAGGGAACAGGCGCCGGATCTATACACCAGGGAACAGGCGCCGGATCTATACACCGTGGTACAGTCGCCAGATCTATACACCGGGGAACAGGTGCCAGCTCTATTCACCGGGAAACAGGTGCCAGCTCTATACACCGGGGTACAGTCGCCAGATATTTACACCGGGGTACATTTGCCAGATCTATACACCGGGGAACAGGCGCCGGATCTATACACTGGGGAACAGGCGCCGGATCTTTACACCGGGGAACAGGTGCCAGCTCTATACACCGTGGTACAGTCACCGGATCTATACACCGGGGAACAGGTGCCAGCTCTATACACCGGAGAACAGGCGCCGGATCTATACACCGGGGAACAGGCGCCGGATCTATACACCGTGGTACAGTCGCCAGATCTATACACCGGGGAACAGGTGCCAGCTCTATACAACGGGAAACAGGTGCCAGATCTATACACCGGGGAACAGGCGCCTGATCTATACACTGGGAAACAGGTGCCAGCTCTATACACCGGGAAACAGGTGCCAGATCTATACACCGGGGAACAGTCACCAGATCTATACACCGGGGAACAGGTGCCAGCTCTATACACCGGGGAACAGGCGTCAGATCTATACACAGGGGAACAGGCGCCAGATCTATACACCGGGGAACAGGCGCCAGAGCTATACACCGGGGAACAGGCGTCAGATCTATACACCGGGGAACAGGCATCAGATCTATACACCGGGGAACAGGCGTCAGATCTATACACCGGGGAACAGGCACCAGATCTATACACCAGGGTACAGTCGCCAGATACATACACCGGGGTACAGTTGCCAGATCTATACACCGGGGTACAGTCGCTAGATCTATACACCGGGGTACAGTTGCCAGATCTATACACCGGGGAACAGGTGCCAGCTCTATACACCGGGGTACAGTAGCCGGATATATACACCGGGTTACAGTCACCGGATCTATACACCGGGGTACAGTCGCCAGATCTATACACCGGGGAACAGGTGCTAGCTCTATACACCGGGAAACAGGTGCCAGATCTATACACCAGGGAACAGGCGTCGGATCTATACACCGGGGAGCAGGTGCCACATCTATACACCGGGGAACAGGCACCAGCTCTATACACCGGGGTACAGTCGCCAGATCTATACACCGGGGTATAGTTGCAAGATCTATACACCGGGGAACAGGCGCCGGATCAATACACCGGGGAACAGGCGCCGGATCTTTACACCGGGGAACAGGTGCCAGCTCTATACAACGTGGTACAGTCACCGGATCTATACACCGGGGAACAGGTGCCAGCTCTATATACCGGGGAACAGGCGCCAGATCTATACACCGGCAAACAGGCGCCTGTTCTATATACTGGGGATCAGGCGCCTGATCTATACATCGGGGAACAGGCACCAGATCTATACACCGGGGAACAGGCGTCAGATCTATACACCGGGGAACAGGCGCCAGATCTATACACCGGGGAACAGGCGTCAGATCTATTCACCGGGGAACAGGCGCCAGATCTATACACCGGGGAACAGGCGTCAGATCTATACACCGGGGAACAGGCGTCAGATCTATACACCGGGGAACAGGCACCAGATCTATACACCGGGGAACAGGCGTCAGATCTATACACCGTTGAACAGGCACCAGATCTATACAGCGGGGAACAGGCGCCAGATCTATACACCGGGGAACAGGCGCCAGATCCATACACCGGGGAACAGGCGCCAGATCTATACACCGGGGAACAGGCGTCAGATCTATACACCGGGGAACAGGCGTCAGATCTATACACCGGGGTACAGTCGCCAGATCCATACACCGGGGTACAGTCGCCAGATCCATACACCGGGGTACAGTCGCCAGATCTATACACCGGGGTACAGTTGCCAGATCTATACACCGGGGAACAGGTGCCAGCTCTATACACCGATGAACAGGTGCCAGATCTTTACACCGGGGAACAGGTGCCAGATCTATACACCGGGGAACAGGAGCAAGATCTATACACCGGGGTACAGTCGGCGGATCTATATACTGGGGTACAGTTGCCAGATCTATACACCAGGGAACAGGTGCCAGCTCTATACACCGGGTTGCAGTCGCCGGATCTATACACTGAGGTACAGTCGCCAGATCTATACACCGGGGAACAGGTGCCAGCTCTATACACCGGGGTACAGTAGCCGGATCTATACACCGGGTTACAGTCGCCGGATCTATACACCGGGGTACAGTCGCCAGATCTATACACCGGTTAACAGGTGCCAGCTCTATACACCGGGAAACAGGTGCCAGATCTATACACCAGGGAACAGGCGCCGGATCTATACACCGGGGAGCAAGTGCCAGATCTATACACTGGGGAACAGGCGCCAGCTCTATACACCGGGGTACAGTCGCCAGATCTATTCACCGGGGTACAGTTGCCAGATCTATACACCGGGGAACAGGCGCTGGATCTATACACCGGGGAACAGGCGCCGGATCTTTACACCGGGGAACAGGTGCCAGCTCTATAATACACCGTGGTACAGTCACCGGATCTATACATCGGGGAACAGGCACCAGATCTATACACCGGGGAACAGGCGTCAGATCTATACACCGGGGAACAGGCGCCAGATCTATACACCGGGGAACAGGCGTCAGATCTATACACCGGGGAACAGGCGCCAGATCTATACACCGGGGAACAGGCGTCAGATCTATACACCGGGGAACAGGCGCCAGATCTATACACCGGGGAACAGGCGCCAGATCTATACACCGGGGAACAGGCGCCAGATCTATACACCGGGGAACAGGCACCAGATCTATACACCGGGGAACAGGCGCCAGATCTATACACCGGGGAACAGACGCCAGATCTATACACCGGGGAACAGGCGTCAGATCCATACACCGGGGTACAGTCGCCAGATCCATACACCGGGGTACAGTCGCCAGATCTATACACCGTGGAACAGGTGCCAGCTCTATACACCGGGGAACAGGTGCCAGATCCTTACACCGGGGAACAGGTGCCAGATCTATACACCGGGGTACAGTCGGCGGATCTATATACTGGGGTACATTTGCCAGATCTTTACACCAGGGAACAGGTGCCAGCTCTATACACCGGGTTGCAGTCGCCGGATCTATACACTGGGGTACAGTCGCCAGATCTATACACCGGGGAACAGGTGCCAGCTCTATACACCGGGGTACAGTAGCCGGATCTATACACCGGGTTACAGTCGCCGTATCTATACACCGGGGTACAGTCGCCAGATCTATACACCGGGGAACATTTGCCAGCTCTATACACCGGGAAACAGGTGCCAGATCTATACACCAGGGAACAGGCGCCGGATCTATACACCGGGGAGCAAGTGCCAGATCTATACACTGGGGAACAGGCGCCAGCTCTATACACCGGGGTACAGTCGCCAGATCTATACACCGGGGTACAGGTGCCAGATCTATACACCGGGGAACAGGCGCCGGATCTATACACCGGGGAACAGGCGCCGGATCTATACACCGGGGAACAGGCGCCGGATCTTTACACCAGGGAACAGGTGCCAGCTCTATACACCGTGGTACAGTCACCGGATCTATACACCGGGGAACAGGTGCAAGCTCTATACACCGGGGAACAGGTGCCGGATCTATACACCGGGGAACAGGCGCCGGATCTATACACCGGGGAACAGGTGCCGGATCTATACACCGTGGTACAGTCGCCATATCTATACACCGGGGAACAGGTGCCAGATCTATACACCGGGGAACAGTCGCCAGATCCATACACCGGGGTACAGTCGCCAGATCCATACACCGGGGTACAGTCGCCAGATCCATACACCGGGGTACAGTCGCCAGATCCATACACCGGGGAACAGGCGCCAGATCTATACACCGGGGAACAGGCGTCAGATCTATACACCGGGGAACAGGCGCCAGATCCATACACCGGGGTACAGTCGCTAGATCTATACACCGGGGTACAGTTGCCAGATCTATACACCGGGGTACAGTCGCCAGATCTATACACCAGGGTACAGTCGCTAGATCTATACACGGGGTACAGTTGCCAGATCTATACACTGGGGAACAGGTGCCAGCTCTATACACCGGGTTACAGTCGCCGGATCTATACACCGGGGTACAGTTGCCAGATCTATACACCGGGGAACAGGTGCCAGCTCTATACACCGGGGAACAGGTGCCAGCTCTATAGACCGGGGAACAGGTGCCAGATCTTTACACCGGGGAACAGGTGCCAGCTCTATACACCGGGGTACAGTCGCCGGATCTATACACCGGGGTACAGTTGCCAGATCTATACACCAGGGAACAGGTGCCAGCTCTATACACCGGGGTACAGTAGCCGGATCTTTACACCAGGTTACAGTCGCCGGATCTATACACCGGGGTACAGTCGCCGGATCTATACACCGGGGTACAGTCGCCAGATCTATACACCGGGGAACAGGTGCCGGATCTATACACCGGGGAACAGTCGCCAGATCTATACACCGGGGAACAGGTGCCAGCTCTATACACCGGGGTACAGTAGCCGGATCTATACACCGGGTTACAGTCTCCGGTTCTATACACCGGGGTACAGTCGCCAGATCTATACACCGGGGAACAGGTGCCAGCTCTTTACACCGGGAAACAGGTGCCAGATCTATACACCAGGGAACAGGCGCCGGATCTATACACCGGGGAGCAGGTGCCAGATCTATACACCGGGGAACAGGCATCAGCTCTATACACCGGGGTACAGTCGCTAGATCTATTCACCGCGGTACAGTTGTCAGATCTATACACCGGGGATCAGGTGCCAGCTCTATACACCGGGTTACAGTCGCGGGATCTATACACCGGGGTACAGTCGCCAGATCTATACACCGGGGAACAGGTGCCAGCTCTATACACCGGGGAACAGGTGCCAGATCTATACACCGGGGAACAGGTGCCAGATCTATACACCGGGGAACAGGTGCCAGCTCTATACACCGGGGTACAGTCGCCGGATCTATACACCGGGGTACAGTTGCCAGATCTATACACCAGGGAACAGGTGCCAGCTCTATACACCGGGTTGCAGTCGCCGGATCTATACACCGGGGTACAGTCACTAGATCTATACACCGGGGTACTGTTGCCAGATCTATACACCAGGGAACAGGTGCCAGCTCTATACACCGGGTTACAGTCGCTGGATCTATACACCGGGGTACAGTCGCCGGATCTATACACCGGGGAACAGTCGCCAGATCTATACACCGGGGAACAGGTGCCAGCTCTATACACCGGGAAACAGGTGCCGGATCTATACACCGGGGAACAGTCGCCAGATCTATACACCGGGGAACAGGTGCCAGCTCTATACACCGGGGTACAGTAGCCGGATCTATACACCGGGTAACAGGTGCCAGCTCTATACACCGGGGTACAGTAGTCGGATCTATACACCGGGTTACAGTCGCCGGTTCTATACACCGGGGTACAGTCGCCAGATCTATACACCGGGGAACAGGTGCCAGCTCTTTACACCGGGAAACAGGTGCCAGATCTATACACCAGGGAACAGGCGCCGGATCTATACACCGGGGAGCAGGTGCCAGATCTATACACCGGGGAACAGGCACCAGCTCTATACACCGGGGTACATTCGCTAGATCTATTCACCGGGGTACAGTTGTCAGATCTATACACTGGGGAACAGGTGCCAGCTCTATACACCGGGTTACAGTCGCCGGATCTATACACCGGGGTACAGTCGCCAGATCTATACACCGGGGAACAGGTGCCAGCTCTATACACCGGGGAACAGGTGCCAGATCTATACACCGGGGAACAGGTGCCAGATCTATACACCGGGGAACAGGTGCCAGATCTATACACCGGGGAACAGGTGCCAGCTCTATACACCGGGGTACAGTCGCCGGATCTATACACCGGGGTACAGTTGCCAGATCTATACACCAGGGAACAGGTGCCAGCTCTATACACCGGGTTGCAGTTGCCGGATCTATACACCGGGGAACAGGTGCCAGCTCTATACACCGGGTTACAGTCGCCAGATCTATACACTGGGGCACAGTCACCAGATCTATACACCGGGGAACAGGTGCCAGCTCTATACACCGGGGTACAGTAGCCGGATCTATACACCGGGTTACAGTCGCCGGATCTATACACCGGGGTACAGTCGCCAGATCTATACGCCGGGGAACAGGTGCCAGCTCTATACACCGGGAAACAGGTGCCAGATCTATACACCAGGGAACAGGCGCCGGATCTATACACCGGGGAGCAGGTGCCAGATCTATACACCGGGGAACAGGCACCAGCTCTATACACCGGGGTTCAGTTGCCAGATCTATACACCGGGGTACAGTTGCCAGATCTATACACCGGGGAACAGGCGCCGAATCTATACACCGGGGAACAGGCGCCGGATCTTTACACCGGGGAACAGGTGCCAGCTCTATACACCGTGGTACAGTCGCCGGATCTATACACCAGGGAACAGGCGCCGGATCTATACACCAGGGAACAGGCGCCGGATCTATACACCGTGGTACAGTCGCCAGATCTATACACCGGGGAACAGGTGCCAGCTCTATTCACCGGGAAACAGGTGCCAGCTCTATACACCGGGGTACAGTCGCCAGATATTTACACCGGGGTACATTTGCCAGATCTATACACCGGGGAACAGGCGCCGGATCTATACACTGGGGAACAGGCGCCGGATCTTTACACCGGGGAACAGGTGCCAGCTCTATACACCGTGGTACAGTCACCGGATCTATACACCGGGGAACAGGTGCCAGCTCTATACACCGGAGAACAGGCGCCGGATCTATACACCGGGGAACAGGCGCCGGATCTATACACCGTGGTACAGTCGCCAGATCTATACACCGGGGAACAGGTGCCAGCTCTATACAACGGGAAACAGGTGCCAGATCTATACACCGGGGAACAGGCGCCTGATCTATACACTGGGAAACAGGTGCCAGCTCTATACACCGGGAAACAGGTGCCAGATCTATACACCGGGGAACAGTCACCAGATCTATACACCGGGGAACAGGTGCCAGCTCTATACACCGGGGAACAGGCGTCAGATCTATACACAGGGGAACAGGCGCCAGATCTATACACCGGGGAACAGGCGCCAGATCTATACACCGGGGAACAGGCGTCAGATCTATACACCGGGGAACAGGCATCAGATCTATACACCGGGGAACAGGCGTCAGATCTATACACCGGGGAACAGGCACCAGATCTATACACCAGGGTACAGTCGCCAGATACATACACCGGGGTACAGTTGCCAGATCTATACACCGGGGTACAGTCGCTAGATCTATACACCGGGGTACAGTTGCCAGATCTATACACCGGGGAACAGGTGCCAGCTCTATACACCGGGTTACAGTCGCCGGATCTATACACCGGGGTACAGTCGCCAGATCTATACACCGGGGAACAGGTGCCAGCTCTATATACACCATGGAACAGGTGCCAGATCTATACACCGGGGAACAGGTGCCATATCTATACACCGGGGAACAGGTGCCAGCTCTATACACCGGGGTACAGTCGCCGGATCTATACACCGGGGTACAGTTGCCAGATCTATACACCAGGGAACAGGTGCCAGCTCTATACACCGGGTTGCAGTCGCCGGATCTATACACTGGGGTACAGTCGCCAGATCTATACACCGGGGAACAGGTGCCAGCTCTATACACCGGGGTACAGTAGCCGGATCTATACACCGGGTTACAGTCACCGGATCTATACACCGGGGTACAGTCGCCAGATCTATACACCGGGGAACAGGTGCCAGCTCTATACACCGGGAAACAGGTGCCAGATCTATACACCAGGGAACAGGCGCCGGATCTATACACCGGGGAGCAGGTGCCACATCTATACACCAGGGAACAGGCACCAGCTCTATACACCGGGGTACAGTCGCCAGATCTATACACTGGGGTATAGTTGCCAGATCTATACACCGGGGAACAGGCGCCGGATCAATACACCGGGGAACAGGCGCTGGATCTTTACACCGGGGAACAGGTGCCTGCTCTATACACCGTGGTACAGTCACCGGATCTATACACCGGGGAACAGGTGCCAGCTCTATACACTGGCAAACAGGCGCCTGTTCTATATACTGGGGATCAGGCGCCTGATCTATACATCGGGGAACAGGCACCAGATCTATACACCGGGGAACAGGCGTCAGATCTATACACCGGGGAACAGGCGCCAGATCTATACACCGGGGAACAGGCATCAGATCTATACACCGGGGAACAGGTGCCAGCTCTATACACCGGGGAACAGGTGACAGATCTATACACCGGGGAACAGGTGCCATATCTATACACCGGGAAACAGGTGCCAGCTCTATACACCGGGGTACAGTCGCCAGATATTTACACCGGGGTACATTTGCCAGATCTATACACCGGGGAACAGGCGCCGGATCTATACACTGGGGAACAGGCGCCGGATCTTTACACCGGGGAACAGGTGCCAGCTCTATACACCGTGGTACAGTCACCGGATCTATACACCGGGGAACATGTGCCAGCTCTATACACCGGAGAACAGGCGCCGGATCTATACACCGGGGATCAGGCGCCGGATCTATACACCGTGGTACAGTCGCCAGATCTATACACCGGGGAACAGGTGCCAGCTCTATACAACGGGAAACAGGTGCCAGATCTATACACCGGGGAACAGGCGCCTGATCTATACACTGGGAAACAGGTGCCAGCTCTATACACCGGGAAACAGGTGCCAGATCTATACACCAGGGAACAGTCACCAGATCTATACACCGGGGAACAGGTGCCAGCTCTATACACCGGGGAACAGGCGTCAGATCTATACACAGGGGAACAGGCGCCAGATCTATACACCGGGGAACAGGCGCCAGATCTATACACAGGGGAACAGGCGTCAGATCTATATACACCGGGGAACAGGCGTCAGATCTATACACCGGGGAACAGGCATCAGATCTATACACCGGGGAACAGGCGTCAGATCTATACACCGGGGAACAGGCACCAGATCTATACACCAGGGTACAGTCGCCAGATACATACACCGGGGTACAGTTGCCAGATCTATACACCGGGGTACAGTCGCTAGATCTATACACCGGGGTACAGTTGCCAGATCTATACACCGGGGAACAGGTGCCAGCTCTATACACCGGGTTACAGTCGCCGGATCTATACACCGGGGTACAGTCGCCAGATCTATACACCGGGGAACAGGTGCCAGCTCTATACACCGGGGAACAGGTGCCAGATCTATACACCGGGGAACAGGTGCCATATCTATACACCGGGGAACAGGTGCCAGCTCTATACACCGGGGTACAGTCGCCGGATCTATACACCGGGGTACAGTTGCCAGATCTATACACCAGGAAACAGGTGCCAGCTCTATACACCGGGTTGCAGTCGCCGGATCTATACACTGGGGTACAGTCGCCAGATCTATACACCGGGGAACAGGTGCCAGCTCTATACACCGGGGTACAGTAGCCGGATCTATACACCGGGTTACAGTCACCGGATCTATACACCGGGGTACAGTCGCCAGATCTATACACCGGGGAACAGGTGCCAGCTCTATACACCGGGAAACAGGTGCCAGATCTATACACCAGGTAACAGGCGCCGGATCTATACACCGGGGAGCAGGTGCCACATCTATACACCAGGGAACAGGCACCAGCTCTATACACCGGGGTACAGTCGCCAGATCTATACACTGGGGTATAGTTGCCAGATCTATACACCGGGGAACAGGCGCCGGATCAATACACCGGGGAACAGGCGCCGGATCTTTACACCGGGGAACAGGTGCCAGCTCTATACACCGTGGTACAGTCACCGGATCTATACACCGGGGAACAGGTGCCAGCTCTATACACTGGCAAACAGGCGCCTGTTCTATATACTGGGGATCAGGCGCCTGATCTATACATCGGGGAACAGGCACCAGATCTATACACCGGGGAACAGGCGTCAGATCTATACACCGGGGAACAGGCGCCAGATCTATACACCGGGGAACAGGCGTCGGATCTATACACCGGGGAACAGGCACCGGATCTATACACCGGGAAACAGGCGTCAGATCTATACACCGGGGAACAGGCGTCAGATCTATACACCGGGGAACAGGCGCCAGATCTATACACCGGGGAACAGGCGTCAGATCTATACACCGGGGAACAGGCGCCAGATCTATACACCGGGGAACAGGCGCCAGATCTATACACCGGGGAACAGGCGTCAGATTTATACACCGGGGAACAGGCGTCAGATCTATACACCGGGGAACAGGCGTCAGATCTATACACCGGGGAACAGGCGCCAGATCTATACACCGGGGAACAGGCGCCAGATCTATACACCGGGGTACAGTCGCCAGATCCATACACCGGGGTACAGTCGCCAGATCCATACACCGGGGTACAGTCGCCAGATCTATACACCGGGGTACAGTTGCCAGATCTATACACCGGGGAACAGGTGCCAGCTCTATACACCGGGGAACAGGTGCAAGATCTATACACCGGGGAACAGGTGCCAGATCTATACACCGGGGTACAGTCGGCGGATCTATATACTGGGGTACAGTTGCCAGATCTATACACCAGGGAACAGGTGCCAGCTCTATACACCGGGTTGCAGTCGCCGTATCTATACACTGGGGTACAGTCGCCAGATCTATACACCGGGGAACAGGTGCCAGCTCTATACACCGGGGTACAGTAGCCGGATCTATACACCGGGTTACAGTCGCCGGATCTATACACCGGGGTACAGTCGCCAGATCTATACACCGGGGAACAGGTGCCAGCTCTATACACCGGGAAACAGGTGCCAGATCTATACACCAGGGAACAGGCGCCGGATCTATACACCGGGGAGCAAGTGCCAGATCTATACACCGGGGAACAGGCGCCAGCTCTATACACCGGGGTACAGTCGCCAGATCTATACACCGGGGTACAGTTGCCAGATCTATACACCGGGGAACAGGCGCCGGATCTATACACCGGGGAACAGGCGCCGGATCTTTACACCGGGGAACAGGTGCCAGCTCTATACACCGTGGTACAGTCACCGGATCTATACACCGGGGAACAGGTGCCAGCTCTATACACCGGGGAACAGGTGCCGGATCTATACACCGAGGAACAGGCGCCGGATCTATACACCGGGGAACAGGCGCCGGATCTATACACCGTGGTACAGTCGCCAGATCTATACACCGGGGAACAGGTGCCAGCTCTATACACCGGGAAACAGTTGCCAGATCTATACACCGGGGAACAGGTGCCTGATCTATACACTGGGAAACAGGTGCCAGCTCTATACACCGGGAAACAGGCACCGGATCCATACACCGGGGAACAGGTGCCAGCTCTATACACCGAGGAACAGGCGCCAGATCTATACACTGGCAAACAGGCGCCTGTTCTATATACTGGGGATCAGGCGCCTGATCTATACCCCGGGGAACAGGCACCAGATCTATACACCGGGGAACAGGTGTCAGATCTATACACCGGGGAACAGGCGCCAGATCTATACACCGGGGAACAGGCGCCAGATCTATACACCGGGGAACAGGCGTCAGATCTATACACCGGGGAACAGGCGCCAGATCTATACACCGGGGAACAGGCGCCAGATCTATACACCGGGGAACAGGCGTCAGATCTATACACCGGGGAACAGGCGTCAGATCTATACACCGGGGAACAGGCGCCAGATCTATACACCGGGAAACAGGCGTCAGATCTATACACCGGGGAACAGTCGCCAGATCCATACACCGGGGTACAGTCGCCAGATCTATACACCGGGTAACAGGCGCCAGATCTATACACCGGGGAACAGGCGTCAGATCTAAACACCGGGGAACAGGTGCCAGATCTATACACCGGGGAACAGGCATCAGCTCTATACACCGGGGTACAGTCACCAGATCTATACACCAGGGTACAGTTGCCAGATCTATACACCGGGGAACAGGTGCCAGCTCTATACACCGGGGAACAGGTGCAAGATCTATACACCGGGGAACAGGTGCCAGATCTATACACCGGGGTACAGTCGGCGGATCTATATACTGGGGTACAGTTGCCAGATCTATACACCAGGGAACAGGTGCCAGCTCTATACACCGGGTTGCAGTCGCCGTATCTATACACTGGGGTACAGTCGCCAGATCTATACACCGGGGAACAGGTGCCAGCTCTATACACCGGGGTACAGTAGCCGGATCTATACACCGGGTTACAGTCGCCGGATCTATACACCGGGGTACAGTCGCCAGATCTATACACCGGGGAACAGGTGCCAGCTCTATACACCGGGAAACAGGTGCCAGATCTATACACCAGGGAACAGGCGCCGGATCTATACACCGGGGAGCAAGTGCCAGATCTATACACCGGGGAACAGGCGCCAGCTCTATACACCGGGGTACAGTCGCCAGATCTATACACCGGGGTACAGTTGCCAGATCTATACACCGGGGAACAGGCGCCGGATCTATACACCGGGGAACAGGCGCCGGATCTTTACACCGGGGAACAGGTGCCAGCTCTATACACCGTGGTACAGTCACCGGATCTATACACCGGGGAACAGGTGCCAGCTCTATACACCGGGGAACAGGTGCCGGATCTATACACCGAGGAACAGGCGCCGGATCTATACACCGGGGAACAGGCGCCGGATCTATACACCGTGGTACAGTCGCCAGATCTATACACCGGGGAACAGGTGCCAGCTCTATACACCGGGAAACAGTTGCCAGATCTATACACCGGGGAACAGGTGCCAGATCTATACACTGGGAAACAGGTGCCAGCTCTATACACCGGGAAACAGGCGCCGGATCCATACACCGGGGAACAGGTGCCAGCTCTATGCACCGAGGAACAGGCGCCAGATCTATACACTGGCAAACAGGCGCCTGTTCTATATACTGGGGATCAGGCGCCTGATCTATACCCCGGGGAACAGGCACCAGATCTATACACCGGGGAACAGGTGTCAGATCTATACACCGGGGAACAGGCGCCAGATCTATACACCGGGGAACAGGCGCCAGATCTATACACCGGGGAACAGGCGTCAGATCTATACACCGGGGAACAGGCGCCAGATCTATACACCCGGGAACAGGCGCCAGATCTATACACCGGGGAACAGGCGTCAGATCTATACACTGGGGAACAGGCGTCAGATCTATACACCGGGGAACAGGCGCCAGATCTATACACCGGGAAACAGGCGTCAGATCTATACACCGGGGAACAGGCGCCAGATCTATACACCGGGGAACAGGCGCCAGATCTATACACCGGGGAACAGGCGTCAGATCTATACACCGGGGAACAGGCGTCAGATCTATACACCGGGGAACAGTCGCCAGATCCATACACCGGGGTACAGTCGCCAGATTCATACACCGGGGTACAGTCGCCAGATCCATACACCGGGGTACAGTCGCCAGATCTATACACCGGGTAACAGGCGCCAGATCTATACACCGGGGAACAGGCGTCAGATCTAAACACCGGGGAACAGGTGCCAGATCTATACACTGGGGAACAGGCATCAGCTCTATACACCGGGGTACAGTCGCTAGATCTATTCACCGGGGTACAGTTGTCAGATCTATACACCGGGGAACAGGTGCCAGCTCTATACACCGGGTTACAGTCGCGGGATCTATACACCGGGGTACAGTCGCCAGATCTATACACCGGGGAACAGGTGCCAGCTCTATACACCGGGGAACAGGTGCCAGATCTATACACCGGGGAACAGGTGCCAGATCTATACACCGGGGAACAGGTGCCAGCTCTATACACCGGGGTACAGTCGCCGGATCTATACACCGGGGTACAGTTGCCAGATCTATACACCAGGGAACAGGTGCCAGCTCTATACACCGGGTTGCAGTCGCCGGATCTATACACCGGGGTACAGTCACTAGATCTATACACCGGGGTACTGTTGCCAGATCTATACACCAGGGAACAGGTGCCAGCTCTATACACCGGGGTACAGTCGCCGGATCTATACACCGGGGAACAGTCGCCAGATCTATACACCGGGGAACAGGTGCCAGCTCTATACACCGGGAAACAGGTGCCGGATCTATACACCGGGGAACAGTCGCCAGATCTATACACCGGGGAACAGGTGCCAGCTCTATACACCGGGGTACAGTAGCCGGATCTATACACCGGGTAACAGGTGCCAGCTCTATACACCGGGGTACAGTAGCCGGATCTATACACCGGGTTACAGTCGCCGGTTCTATACACCGGGGTACAGTCGCCAGATCTATACACCGGGGAACAGGTGCCAGCTCTTTACACCGGGAAACAGGTGCCAGATCTATACACCAGGGAACAGGCGCCGGATCTATACACCGGGGAGTAGGTGCCAGATCTATACACCGGGGAACAGGCACCAGCTCTATACACCGGGGTACAGTCGCTAGATCTATTCACCGGGGTACAGTTGTCAGATCTATACACTGGGGAACAGGTGCCAGCTCTATACACCGGGTTACAGTCGCCGGATCTATACACCGGGGTACAGTCGCCAGATCTATACACCGGGGAACAGGTGCCAGCTCTATACACCGGGGAACAGGTGCCAGATCTATACACCGGGGAACAGGTGCCAGATCTATACACCGGGGAACAGGTGCCAGATCTATACACCGGGGAACAGGTGCCAGCTCTATACACCGGGGTACAGTCGCCGGATCTATACACCGGGGTACAGTTGCCAGATCTATACACCAGGGAACAGGTGCCAGCTCTATACACCGGGTTGCAGTCGCCGGATCTATACACCGGGGTACAGTCGCTAGATCTATACACCGGGGTACAGTTGCCAGATCTATACACCGGGGAACAGGTGCCAGCTCTATACACCGGGTTACAGTCGCCAGATCTATACACTGGGGCACAGTCACCAGATCTATACACCGGGGAACAGGTGCCAGCTCTATACACCGGGGTACAGTAGCCGTATCTATACACCGGGTTACAGTCGCCGGATCTATACACCGGGGTACAGTCGCCAGATCTATACACCGGGGAACAGGTGCCAGCTCTATACACCGGGAAACAGGTGCCAGATCTATACACCAGGGAACAGGCGCCGGATCTATACACCGGGGAGCAGGTGCCAGATCTATACACCGGGGAACAGGCACCAGCTCTATACACCGGGGTTCAGTTGCCAGATCTATACACCGGGGTACAGTTGCCAGATCTATACACCGGGGAACAGGCGCCGGATCTATACACCGGGGAACAGGCGCCGGATCTTTACACCGGGGAACAGGTGCCAGCTCTATACACCGTGGTACAGTCACCGGATCTATACACCGGGGAACAGGTGCCAGCTCTATACACCGGGGAACAGGCGCCGGATCTATACACCGGGGAACAGGCGCCGGATCTATACACCGGGGAACAGGCGCCGGATCTATACACCGTGGTACAGTCGCCAGATGTATACACCGGGGAACAGGTGCCAGCTCTATTCACCGGGAAACAGGTGCCAGCTCTATACACCGGGGTACAGTCACCAGATATTTACACCGGGGTACATTTGCCAGATCTATACACCGGGGAACAGGCGCCGGATCTATACACTGGGGAACAGGCGCCGGATCTTTACACCGGGGAACAGGTGCCAGCTCTATACACCGTGGTACAGTCACCGGATCTATACACCGGGGAACAGGTGCCAGCTCTATACACCGGAGAACAGGCGCCGGATCTATACACCGGGGAACAGGCGCCGGATCTATACACCGTGGTACAGTCGCCAGATCTATACACCGGGGAACAGGTGCCAGCTCTATACAACGGGAAACAGGTGCCAGATCTATACACCGGGGAACAGGCGCCTGATCTATACACTGGGAAACAGGTGCCAGCTCTATACACCGGGAAACAGGTGCCAGATCTATACACCGGGGAACAGTCACCAGATCTATACACCGGGGAACAGGTGCCAGCTCTATACACCGGAGAACAGGCGTCAGATCTATACACAGGGGAACAGGCGCCAGATCTATACACCGGGGAACAGGCGCCAGATCTATACACAGGGGAACAGGCGTCAGATCTATACACCGGGGAACAGGCGTCAGATCTATACACCGGGGAACAGGCATCAGATCTATACACCGGGGAACAGGCGTCAGATCTATACACCGAGGAACAGGCACCAGATCTATACACCAGGGTACAGTCGCCAGATACATACACCGGGGTACAGTTGCCAGATCTATACACCGGGGTACAGTCGCTAGATCTATACACCGGGGTACAGTTGCCAGATCTATACACCGGGGAACAGGTGCCAGCTCTATACACCGGGTTACAGTCGCCGGATCTATACACCGGGGTACAGTCGCCAGATCTATACACCGGGGAACAGGTGCCAGCTCTATACACACCATGGAACAGGTGCCAGATCTATACACCGGGGAACAGGTGCCATATCTATACACCGGGGAACAGGTGCCAGCTCTATACACCGGGGTACAGTCGCCGGATCTATACACCGGGGTACAGTTGCCAGATCTATACACCAGGGAACAGGTGCCAGCTCTATACACCGGGTTGCAGTCGCCGGATATATACACTGGGGTACAGTCGCCAGATCTATACACCGGGGAACAGGTGCCAGCTCTATACACCGGGGTACAGTTGCCAGATCTATACACCGGGGTACAGTCGCTAGATCTATACACCGGGGTACAGTTGCCAGATCTATACACCGGGGAACAGGTGCCAGCTCTATACACCGGGTTACAGTCGCCGGATCTATACACCGGGGTACAGTTGCCAGATCTATACACCAGGGAACAGGTGCCAGCTCTATACACCGGGTTGCAGTCGCCGGATCTATACACCGGGGTACAGTCGCTAGATCTATACACCGGGGTACAGTTGCCAGATCTATACACCGGGGAACAGGTGCCAGCTCTATACACCGGGTTACAGTCGCCAGATCTATACACTGGGGCACAGTCACCAGATCTATACACCGGGGAACAGGTGCCAGCTCTATACACCGGGGTACAGTAGCCGTATCTATACACCGGGTTACAGTCGCCGGATCTATACACCGGGGTACAGTCGCCAGATCTATACACCGGGGAACAGGTGCCAGCTCTATACACCGGGAAACAGGTGCCAGATCTATACACCAGGGAACAGGCGCCGGATCTATACACCGGGGAGCAGGTGCCAGATCTATACACCGGGGAACAGGCACCAGCTCTATACACCGGGGTTCAGTTGCCAGATCTATACACCGGGGTACAGTTGCCAGATCTATACACCGGGGAACAGGCGCCGGATCTATACACCGGGGAACAGGCGCCGGATCTTTACACCGGGGAACAGGTGCCAGCTCTATACACCGTGGTACAGTCACCAGATCTATACACCGGGGAACAGGTGCCAGCTCTATACACCGGGGAACAGGCGCCGGATCTATACACCGGGGAACAGGCGCCGGATCTATACACCGGGGAACAGGTGCCAGCTCTATACACCGGGGAACAGGTGCCGGATCTATACACCGAGGAACAGGCGCCGGATCTATACACCGGGGAACAGGCGCCGGATCTATACACCGTGGTACAGTCGCCAGATCTATACACCGGGGAACAGGTGCCAGCTCTATACACCGGGAAACAGTTGCCAGATCTATACACCGGGGAACAGGTGCCAGATCTATACACTGGGAAACAGGTGCCAGCTCTATACACCGGGAAACAGGCGCCGGATCCATACACCGGGGAACAGGTGCCAGCTCTATACACCGAGGAACAGGCGCCAGATCTATACACTGGCAAACAGGCGCCTGTTCTATATACTGGGGATCAGGCGCCTGATCTATACCCCGGGGAACAGGCACCAGATCTATACACCGGGGAACAGGTGTCAGATCTATACACCGGGGAACAGGCGCCAGATCTATACACCGGGGAACAGGCGCCAGATCTATACACCGGGGAACAGGCGTCAGATCTATACACCGGGGAACAGGCGCCAGATCTATACACCCGGGAACAGGCGCCAGATCTATACACCGGGGAACAGGCGTCAGATCTATACACTGGGGAACAGGCGTCAGATCTATACACCGGGGAACAGGCGCCAGATCTATACACCGGGAAACAGGCGTCAGATCTATACACCGGGGAACAGGCGCCAGATCTATACACCGGGGAACAGGCGCCAGATCTATACACCGGGGAACAGGCGTCAGATCTATACACCGGGGAACAGGCGTCAGATCTATACACCGGGGAACAGTCGCCAGATCCATACACCGGGGTACAGTCGCCAGATTCATACACCGGGGTACAGTCGCCAGATCCATACACCGGGGTACAGTCGCCAGATCTATACACCGGGTAACAGGCGCCAGATCTATACACCGGGGAACAGGCGTCAGATCTAAACACCGGGGAACAGGTGCCAGATCTATACACTGGGGAACAGGCATCAGCTCTATACACCGGGGTACAGTCGCTAGATCTATTCACCGGGGTACAGTTGTCAGATCTATACACCGGGGAACAGGTGCCAGCTCTATACACCGGGTTACAGTCGCGGGATCTATACACCGGGGTACAGTCGCCAGATCTATACACCGGGGAACAGGTGCCAGCTCTATACACCGGGGAACAGGTGCCAGATCTATACACCGGGGAACAGGTGCCAGATCTATACACCGGGGAACAGGTGCCAGCTCTATACACCGGGGTACAGTCGCCGGATCTATACACCGGGGTACAGTTGCCAGATCTATACACCAGGGAACAGGTGCCAGCTCTATACACCGGGTTGCAGTCGCCGGATCTATACACCGGGGTACAGTCACTAGATCTATACACCGGGGTACTGTTGCCAGATCTATACACCAGGGAACAGGTGCCAGCTCTATACACCGGGGTACAGTCGCCGGATCTATACACCGGGGAACAGTCGCCAGATCTATACACCGGGGAACAGGTGCCAGCTCTATACACCGGGAAACAGGTGCCGGATCTATACACCGGGGAACAGTCGCCAGATCTATACACCGGGGAACAGGTGCCAGCTCTATACACCGGGGTACAGTAGCCGGATCTATACACCGGGTAACAGGTGCCAGCTCTATACACCGGGGTACAGTAGCCGGATCTATACACCGGGTTACAGTCGCCGGTTCTATACACCGGGGTACAGTCGCCAGATCTATACACCGGGGAACAGGTGCCAGCTCTTTACACCGGGAAACAGGTGCCAGATCTATACACCAGGGAACAGGCGCCGGATCTATACACCGGGGAGTAGGTGCCAGATCTATACACCGGGGAACAGGCACCAGCTCTATACACCGGGGTACAGTCGCTAGATCTATTCACCGGGGTACAGTTGTCAGATCTATACACTGGGGAACAGGTGCCAGCTCTATACACCGGGTTACAGTCGCCGGATCTATACACCGGGGTACAGTCGCCAGATCTATACACCGGGGAACAGGTGCCAGCTCTATACACCGGGGAACAGGTGCCAGATCTATACACCGGGGAACAGGTGCCAGATCTATACACCGGGGAACAGGTGCCAGATCTATACACCGGGGAACAGGTGCCAGCTCTATACACCGGGGTACAGTCGCCGGATCTATACACCGGGGTACAGTTGCCAGATCTATACACCAGGGAACAGGTGCCAGCTCTATACACCGGGTTGCAGTCGCCGGATCTATACACCGGGGTACAGTCGCTAGATCTATACACCGGGGTACAGTTGCCAGATCTATACACCGGGGAACAGGTGCCAGCTCTATACACCGGGTTACAGTCGCCAGATCTATACACTGGGGCACAGTCACCAGATCTATACACCGGGGAACAGGTGCCAGCTCTATACACCGGGGTACAGTAGCCGTATCTATACACCGGGTTACAGTCGCCGGATCTATACACCGGGGTACAGTCGCCAGATCTATACACCGGGGAACAGGTGCCAGCTCTATACACCGGGAAACAGGTGCCAGATCTATACACCAGGGAACAGGCGCCGGATCTATACACCGGGGAGCAGGTGCCAGATCTATACACCGGGGAACAGGCACCAGCTCTATACACCGGGGTTCAGTTGCCAGATCTATACACCGGGGTACAGTTGCCAGATCTATACACCGGGGAACAGGCGCCGGATCTATACACCGGGGAACAGGCGCCGGATCTTTACACCGGGGAACAGGTGCCAGCTCTATACACCGTGGTACAGTCACCGGATCTATACACCGGGGAACAGGTGCCAGCTCTATACACCGGGGAACAGGCGCCGGATCTATACACCGGGGAACAGGCGCCGGATCTATACACCGGGGAACAGGCGCCGGATCTATACACCGTGGTACAGTCGCCAGATGTATACACCGGGGAACAGGTGCCAGCTCTATTCACCGGGAAACAGGTGCCAGCTCTATACACCGGGGTACAGTCACCAGATATTTACACCGGGGTACATTTGCCAGATCTATACACCGGGGAACAGGCGCCGGATCTATACACTGGGGAACAGGCGCCGGATCTTTACACCGGGGAACAGGTGCCAGCTCTATACACCGTGGTACAGTCACCGGATCTATACACCGGGGAACAGGTGCCAGCTCTATACACCGGAGAACAGGCGCCGGATCTATACACCGGGGAACAGGCGCCGGATCTATACACCGTGGTACAGTCGCCAGATCTATACACCGGGGAACAGGTGCCAGCTCTATACAACGGGAAACAGGTGCCAGATCTATACACCGGGGAACAGGCGCCTGATCTATACACTGGGAAACAGGTGCCAGCTCTATACACCGGGAAACAGGTGCCAGATCTATACACCGGGGAACAGTCACCAGATCTATACACCGGGGAACAGGTGCCAGCTCTATACACCGGAGAACAGGCGTCAGATCTATACACAGGGGAACAGGCGCCAGATCTATACACCGGGGAACAGGCGCCAGATCTATACACAGGGGAACAGGCGTCAGATCTATACACCGGGGAACAGGCGTCAGATCTATACACCGGGGAACAGGCATCAGATCTATACACCGAGGAACAGGCGTCAGATCTATACACCGAGGAACAGGCACCAGATCTATACACCAGGGTACAGTCGCCAGATACATACACCGGGGTACAGTTGCCAGATCTATACACCGGGGTACAGTCGCTAGATCTATACACCGGGGTACAGTTGCCAGATCTATACACCGGGGAACAGGTGCCAGCTCTATACACCGGGTTACAGTCGCCGGATCTATACACCGGGGTACAGTCGCCAGATCTATACACCGGGGAACAGGTGCCAGCTCTATACACACCATGGAACAGGTGCCAGATCTATACACCGGGGAACAGGTGCCATATCTATACACCGGGGAACAGGTGCCAGCTCTATACACCGGGGTACAGTCGCCGGATCTATACACCGGGGTACAGTTGCCAGATCTATACACCAGGGAACAGGTGCCAGCTCTATACACCGGGTTGCAGTCGCCGGATATATACACTGGGGTACAGTCGCCAGATCTATACACCGGGGAACAGGTGCCAGCTCTATACACCGGGGTACAGTTGCCAGATCTATACACCGGGGTACAGTCGCTAGATCTATACACCGGGGTACAGTTGCCAGATCTATACACCGGGGAACAGGTGCCAGCTCTATACACCGGGTTACAGTCGCCGGATCTATACACCGGGGTACAGTTGCCAGATCTATACACCAGGGAACAGGTGCCAGCTCTATACACCGGGTTGCAGTCGCCGGATCTATACACCGGGGTACAGTCGCTAGATCTATACACCGGGGTACAGTTGCCAGATCTATACACCGGGGAACAGGTGCCAGCTCTATACACCGGGTTACAGTCGCCAGATCTATACACTGGGGCACAGTCACCAGATCTATACACCGGGGAACAGGTGCCAGCTCTATACACCGGGGTACAGTAGCCGTATCTATACACCGGGTTACAGTCGCCGGATCTATACACCGGGGTACAGTCGCCAGATCTATACACCGGGGAACAGGTGCCAGCTCTATACACCGGGAAACAGGTGCCAGATCTATACACCAGGGAACAGGCGCCGGATCTATACACCGGGGAGCAGGTGCCAGATCTATACACCGGGGAACAGGCACCAGCTCTATACACCGGGGTTCAGTTGCCAGATCTATACACCGGGGTACAGTTGCCAGATCTATACACCGGGGAACAGGCGCCGGATCTATACACCGGGGAACAGGCGCCGGATCTTTACACCGGGGAACAGGTGCCAGCTCTATACACCGTGGTACAGTCACCAGATCTATACACCGGGGAACAGGTGCCAGCTCTATACACCGGGGAACAGGCGCCGGATCTATACACCGGGGAACAGGCGCCGGATCTATACACCGGGGAACAGGCGCCGGATCTATACACCGTGGTACAGTCGCCAGATCTATACACCGGGGAACAGGTGCCAGCTCTATTCACCGGGAAACAGGTGCCAGCTCTATACACCGGGGTACAGTCACCAGATATTTACACCGGGGTACATTTGCCAGATCTATACACCGGGGAACAGGCGCCGGATCTATACACTGGGGAACAGGCGCCGGATCTTTACACCGGGGAACAGGTGCCAGCTCTATACACCGTGGTACAGTCACCGGATCTATACACCGGGGAACAGGTGCCAGCTCTATACACCGGAGAACAGGCGCCGGATCTATACACCGGGGAACAGGCGCCGGATCTATACACCGTGGTACAGTCGCCAGATCTATACACCGGGGAACAGGTGCCAGCTCTATACAACGGGAAACAGGTGCCAGATCTATACACCGGGGAACAGGCGCCTGATCTATACACTGGGAAACAGGTGCCAGCTCTATACACCGGGAAACAGGTGCCAGATCTATACACCGGGGAACAGTCACCAGATCTATACACCGGGGAACAGGTGCCAGCTCTATACACCGGAGAACAGGCGTCAGATCTATACACAGGGGAACAGGCGCCAGATCTATACACCGGGGAACAGGCGCCAGATCTATACACAGGGGAACAGGCGTCAGATCTATACACCGGGGAACAGGCGTCAGATCTATACACCGGGGAACAGGCATCAGATCTATACACCGGGGAACAGGCGTCAGATCTATACACCGAGGAACAGGCACCAGATCTATACACCAGGGTACAGTCGCCAGATACATACACCGGGGTACAGTTGCCAGATCTATACACCGGGGTACAGTCGCTAGATCTATACACCGGGGTACAGTTGCCAGATCTATACACCGGGGAACAGGTGCCAGCTCTATACACCGGGTTACAGTCGCCGGATCTATACACCGGGGTACAGTCGCCAGATCTATACACCGGGGAACAGGTGCCAGCTCTATACACACCATGGAACAGGTGCCAGATCTATACACCTGGGAACAGGTGCCATATCTATACACCGGGGAACAGGTGCCAGCTCTATACACCGGGGTACAGTCGCCGGATCTATACACCGGGGTACAGTTGCCAGATCTATACACCAGGGAACAGGTGCCAGCTCTATACACCGGGTTGCAGTCGCCGGATATATACACTGGGGTACAGTCGCCAGATCTATACACCGGGGAACAGGTGCCAGCTCTATACACCGGGGTACAGTAGCCGGATCTATACACCGGGTTACAGTCACCGGATCTATACACCGGGGTACAGTCGCCAGATCTATACACCGGGGAACAGGTGCCAGCTCTATACACCGGGAAACAGGTGCCAGATCTATACACCAGGGAACAGGCGCCGGATCTATACACCGGGGAGCAGGTGCCACATCTATACACCAGGGAACAGGCACCAGCTCTATACGCCGGGGTACAGTCGCCAGATCTAAACACTGGGGTATAGTTGCCAGATCTATACACCGGGGAACAGGCGCCGGATCAATACACCGGGGAACAGGCGCCGGATCTTTACACCGGGGAACAGGTGCCAGCTCTATACACTGGCAAACAGGCACCTGTTCTATATACTGGGGATCAGGCGCCTGATCTATACATCGGGGAACAGGCACCAGATCTATACACCGGAGAACAGGCGTCAGATCTATACACCGGGGAACAGGCGCCAGATCTATACACCGGGGAACAGGCGTCAGATCTATACACCGGGGAACAGGTGCCAGCTCTATACACCGGGGAACAGGTGCCAGATCTATACACCGGGGAACAGGTGCCAGATCTATACACCGGGGAACAGGTGCCAGATCTATACACCGGGGAACAGGTGCCAGATCTATACACCGGGGAACAGGTGCCAGCTCTATACACCGGGGTACAGTCGCCGGATCTATACACCGGGGTACAGTTGCCAGATCTATACACCAGGGAACAGGTGCCAGCTCTATACACCGGGTTGCAGTCGCCGGATCTATACACCGGGGTACAGTCGCTAGATCTATACACCGGGGTACAGTTGCCAGATCTATACACCGGGGAACAGGTGCCAGCTCTATACACCGGGTTACAGTCGCCAGATCTATACACTGGGGCACAGTCACCAGATATATACACCGGGGAACAGGTGCCAGCTCTATACACCGGGGTACAGTAGCCGGATCTATACTAGAGATGAGCGCCGGAAATTTTTCGGGTTTTGTGTTTTGGTTTTGGGTTCGGTTCCGCGGCCGTGTTTTGGGTTCGACCGCGTTTTGGCAAAACCTCACCGAATTTTTTTTGTCGGATTCGGGTGTGTTTTGGATTCGGGTGTTTTTTTCAAAAAACCCTAAAAAACAGCTTAAATCATAGAATTTGGGGGTAATTTTGATCCCAAAGTATTATTAACCTCAAAAAACATAATTTACACTCATTTTCAGCCTATTCTGAACACATCACACCTCACAATATTATTTTTAGTCCTAAAATTTGCACCGAGGTCGCTGTGTGAGTAAGATAAGCGACCCTAGTGGCCGACACAAACACCGGGCCCATCTAGGAGTGGCACTGCAGTGTCACGCAGGATGTCCCTTCCAAAAAACCCTCCCCAAACAGCACATGACGCAAAGAAAAAAAGAGGCGCAATGAGGTAGCTGACTGTGTGAGTAAGATTAGCGACCCTAGTGGCCGACACAAACACCGGGCACATCTAGGAGTGGCACTGCAGTGTCACGCAGGATGTCCCTTCCAAAAAACCCTCCCCAAACAGCACATGACGCAAAGAAAAAAAGAGGCGCAATGAGGTAGCTGTGTGAGTAAGATTAGCGACCCTAGTGGCCGACACAAACACCGGGCCCATCTAGGAGTGGCACTGCAGTGTCACGCAGGATGTCCCTTCCAAAAAACCCTCCCCAATCAGCACATGATGCAAAGAAAAAGAAAAGAAAAAAGAGGTGCAAGATGGAATTATCCTTGGGCCCTCCCACCCACCCTTATGTTGTATAAACAAAACAGGACATGCACACTTTAACCAACCCATCATTTCAGTGACAGGGTCTGCCACACGACTGTGACTGATATGACGGGTTGGTTTGGACCCCCCCCAAAAAAGAAGCAATTAATCTCTCCTTGCACAAACTGGCTCTACAGAGGCAAGATGTCCACCTCATCTTCACCCTCCGATATATCACCGTGTACATCCCCCTCCTCACAGATTATCAATTCGTCCCCACTGGAATCCACCATCTCAGCTCCCTGTGTACTTTGTGGAGGCAATTGCTGCTGGTCAATGTCTCCGCGGAGGAATTGATTATAATTCATTTTAATGAACATCATCTTCTCCACATTTTCTGGATGTAACCTCGTACGCCGATTGCTGACAAGGTGAGCGGCGGCACTAAACACTCTTTCGGAGTACACACTTGTGGGAGGGCAACTTAGGTAGAATAAAGCCAGTTTGTGCAAGGGCCTCCAAATTGCCTCTTTTTCCTGCCAGTATAAGTACGGACTGTGTGACGTGCCTACTTGGATGCGGTCACTCATATAATCCTCCACCATTCTATCAATGTTGAGAGAATCATATGCAGTGACAGTAGACGACATGTCCGTAATCGTTGTCAGGTCCTTCAGTCCGGACCAGATGTCAGCATCAGCAGTCGCTCCAGACTGCCCTGCATCACCGCCAGCGGGTGGGCTCGGAATTCTGAGCCTTTTCCTCGCACCCCCAGTTGCGGGAGAATGTGAAGGAGGAGATGTTGACAGGTCGCGTTCCGCTTGACTTGACAATTTTGTCACCAGCAGGTCTTTCAACCCCAGCAGACCTGTGTCTGCCGGAAAGAGAGATCCAAGGTAGGCTTTAAATCTAGGATCGAGCACGGTGGCCAAAATGTAGTGCTCTGATTTCAACAGATTGACCACCCGTGAATCCTTGTTAAGCGAATTAAGGGCTGCATCCACAAGTCCCACATGCCTAGCGGAATCGCTCCGTGTTAGCTCCTTCTTCAATGCCTCCAGCTTCTTCTGCAAAAGCCTGATGAGGGGAATGACCTGACTCAGGCTGGCAGTGTCTGAACTGACTTCACGTGTGGCAAGTTCAAAGGGCATCAGAACCTTGCACAACGTTGAAATCATTCTCCACTGCACTTGAGACAGGTGCATTCCATCTCCTATATCGTGCTCAATTGTATAGGCTTGAATGGCCTTTTGCTGCTCCTCCAACCTCTGAAGCATATAGAGGGTTGAATTCCACCTCGTTACCACTTCTTGCTTCAGATGATGGCAGGGCAGGTTCAGTAGTTTTTGGTGGTGCTCCAGTCTTCTGTACGTGGTGCCTGTACGCCGAAAGTGTCCCGCAATTTTTCTGGCCACCGACAGCATCTCTTGCACGCCCCTGTCGTTTTTTAAAAAATTCTGCACCACCAAATTCAAGGTATGTGCAAAACATGGGACGTGCTGGAATTTGCCCATATTTAATGCACACACAATATTGCTGGCGTTGTCCGATGCCACAAATCCACAGGAGAGTCCAATTGGGGTAAGCCATTCCGCGATGATCTTCCTCAGTTGCCGTAAGAGGTTTTCAGCTGTGTGCGTATTCTGGAAAGCGGTGATACAAAGCGTAGCCTGCCTAGGAAAGAGTTGGCGTTTGCGAGATGCTGCTACTGGTGCCGCCGCTGCTGTTCTTGCGGCGGGAGTCCATACATCTACCCAGTGGGCTGTCACAGTCATATAGTCCTGACCCTGCCCTGCTCCACTTGTCCACATGTCCGTGGTTAAGTGGACATTGGGTACAACTGCATTTTTTAGGACACTGGTGAGTCTTTTTCTGACGTCCGTGTACATTCTCGGTATCGCCTGCCTAGAGAAGTGGAACCTAGATGGTATTTGGTAACGGGGGCACACTGCCTCAATAAATTGTCTAGTTCCCTGTGAACTAACGGCGGATACCGGACGCACGTCTAACACCAACATAGTTGTCAAGGACTCAGTTATCCGCTTTGCAGTAGGATGACTGCTGTGATATTTCATCTTCCTCGCAAAGGACTGTTGAACAGTCAATTGCTTACTGGAAGTAGTACAAGTGGGCTTACGACTTCCCCTCTGGGATGACCATCGACTCCCAGCGGCAACAACAGCAGCGCCAGCAGCAGTAGGCGTTACACGCAAGGATGCATCGGAGGAATCCCAGGCAGGAGAGGACTCGTCAGACTTGCCAGTGACATGGCCTGCAGGACTATTGGCATTCCTGGGGAAGGAGGAAATTGACACTGAGGGAGTTGGTGGGGTGGTTTGCGTGAGCTTGGTTACAAGAGGAAGGGATTTACTGGTCAGTGGACTGCTTCCGCTGTCACCCAAAGTTTTTGAACTTGTCACTGACTTATTATGAATGCGCTGCAGGTGACGTATAAGGGAGGATGTTCCGAGGTGGTTAACGTCCTTACCCCTACTTATTACAGCTTGACAAAGGGAACACACGGCTTGACACCTGTTGTCCGCATTTCTGGTGAAATACCTCCACACCGAAGAGCTGATTTTTTTGGTATTTTCACCTGGCATGTCAACGGCCATATTCCTCCCACGGACAACAGGTGTCTCCCCGGGTGCCTGACTTAAACAAACCACCTCACCATCAGAATCCTCCTGGTCAATTTCCTCCCCAGCGCCAGCAACACCCATATCCTCCTCATCCTGGTGTACTTCAACACTGACATCTTCAATCTGACTATCAGGAACTGGACTGCGGGTGCTCCTTCCAGCACTTGCAGGGGGCATGCAAATAGTGGAAGGCGCATGCTCTTCACGTCCAGTGTTGGGAAGGTCAGGCATCGCAAACGACACAATTGGACTCTCCTTGTGGATTTGGGATTTCAAAGAACGCACAGTTCTTTGCGGTGCTTTTGCCAGCTTGAGTCTTTTCAGTTTTCTAGCGAGAGGCTGAGTGCTTCCATCCTCATGTGAAGCTGAACCACTAGCCATGAACATAGGCCAGGGCCTCAGCCGTTCCTTGCCACTCCGTGTGGTAAATGGCATATTGGCAAGTTTACGCTTCTCCTCCGACAATTTTATTTTAGGTTTTGGAGTCCTTTTTTTTCTGATATTTGGTGTTTTGGATTTGACATGCTCTGTACTATGACATTGGGCATCGGCCTTGGCAGACGACGTTGCTGGCATTTCATCGTCTCGGCCATGACTAGTGGCAGCAGCTTCAGCACGAGGTGGAAGTGGATCTTGATCTTTCCCTAATTTTGGAACCTCAACTTTTTTGTTCTCCATATTTTATAGGCAGAACTAAAAGGCACCTCAGGTAAACAATGGAGATGGATGGATTGGATACTAGTATACAATTATGGACGGACTGCCACGGTTAGGTGGTATAAAAAAACCACGGTTAGGTGGTATATATTATAATAATAATAATACAATTATGGATGGACGGACTGCCTGCCGACTGCCGACACAGAGGTAGCCACAGCCGTGAACTACCGCACTGTACACTGGTTGATAAAGAGATAGTAGTATACTCGTAACAACTAGTATGACACTATGACGACGGTATAAAGAATGAAAAAAAAACCACGGTTAGGTGGTATATATTATAATAATAATACAATTATGGATGGACGGACTGCCTGCCGACTGCCGACACAGAGGTAGCCACAGCCGTGAACTACCGCACTGTACACTGGTTGATAAAGAGATAGTAGTATACTCGTAACAACTAGTATGACACTATGACGACGGTATAAAGAATGAAAAAAAAACCACGGTTAGGTGGTATATATTATAATAATAATACAATTATGGATGGACGGACTGCCTGCCGACTGCCGACACAGAGGTAGCCACAGCCGTGAACTACCGCACTGTACACTGGTTGATAAAGAGATAGTAGTATACTCGTAACAACTAGTATGACACTATGACGACGGTATAAAGAAAGAAAAAAAAATACCACAGTTAGGTGGTATATATTATAATAATAATACAATTATGGATGGACGGACTGCCTGCCGACTGCCGACACAGAGGTAGCCACAGCCGTGAACTACCGCACTGTACACTGGTTGATAAAGAGATAGTAGTATACTCGTAACAACTAGTATGACACTATGACGACGGTATAAAGAATGAAAAAAAAACCACGGTTAGGTGGTATATATTATAATAATAATACAATTATGGATGGACGGACTGCCTGCCGACTGCCGACACAGAGGTAGCCACAGCCGTGAACTACCGCACTGTACACTGGTTGATAAAGAGATAGTAGTATACTCGTAACAACTAGTATGACACTATGACGACGGTATAAAGAATGAAAAAAAAACCACGGTTAGGTGGTATATATTATAATAATAATACAATTATGGATGGACGGACTGCCTGCCGACTGCCGACACAGAGGTAGCCACAGCCGTGAACTACCGCACTGTACACTGGTTGATAAAGAGATAGTAGTATACTCGTAACAACTAGTATGACACTATGACGACGGTATAAAGAATGAAAAAAAAACCACGGTTAGGTGGTATATATTATAATAATAATACAATTATGGATGGACGGACTGCCTGCCGACTGCCGACACAGAGGTAGCCACAGCCGTGAACTACCGCACTGTACACTGGTTGATAAAGAGATAGTAGTATACTCGTAACAACTAGTATGACACTATGACGGTATAAAGAATGAAAAAAAAACCACGGTTAGGTGGTATATATTATAATAATAATACAATTATGGATGGACGGACTGCCTGCCGACTGCCGACACAGAGGTAGCCACAGCCGTGAACTACCGCACTGTACACTGGTTGATAAAGAGATAGTAGTATACTCGTAACAACTAGTATGACACTATGACGACGGTATAAAGAAAGAAAAAAAAATACCACGGTTAGGTGGTATATATTGTAATACAATTATGGATGGACGGACTGCCTGCCGAGTTCCGACTGCCGACACAGAGGTAGCCACAGCCGTGAACTACCGCACTGTACTGTGTCTGCTGCTAATATAGACTGGTTGATAAAGAGATAGTATACAATACATACAACAATATACTACTATACTGGTGGTCAGGCACTGGTCACCACTAGTCACACTGGCAGTGGCACTCCTGCAGCAAAAGTGTGCACTGTTTAATTTTAAATTAATATAATATTATGTACTCCTGGGGGCTCCTGCTATAACAACCTGCAGTGCTCCCCAGTCTCCCCCACAATTATTATAAGCTTTGCCTTTTATACATTGATGTGCAGCACACTGGGCTGAGCTGAGTGCACACAGACTGAGTCACACTGTGTGACTGGCTGCTGCTGTGTATCGTTTTTTTTCAGGCAGAGAACGGATATAGCAGAGAACGGATATATTATATTAAAATAAATAAAGTTAACTAACAACAACTGCACTGGTCACTGTGGTAAACTCTGTCTGACTCTGCACAATCTCTCTCTCTCTTCTAATCTAATTTCTAATGGAGAGGACGCCAGCCACGTCCTCTCCCTATCAATCTCAATGCACGTGTGAAAATGGTGGCGACGCGCGGCTCCTTATATAGAATCCGAGTCTCGCGAGAATCCGACAGCGTCATGATGACGTTCGGGCGCGCTCGGGTTAACCGAGCAAGGCGGGAGGATCCGAGTCTGCTCGGACCCGTGAAAAAAACATGAAGTTCGTGCGGGTTCGGATTCAGAGAAACCGAACCCGCTCATCTCTAATCTATACACCGGGTTACAGTCGCCGGATCTATACACCGGGGTACAGTCGCCAGATCTATACACCGGGGAACAGGTGCCAGCTCTATACACCGGGAAACAGGTGCCAGATCTATACACCAGGGAACAGGCGCCGGATCTATACACCGGGGAGCAGGTGCCAGATCTATACACCGGGGAACAGGCACCAGCTCTATACACCGGGGTTCAGTTGCCAGATCTATACACCGGGGTACAGTTGCCAGATCTATACACCGGGGAACAGGCGCCGGATCTATACACCGGGGAACAGGCGCCGGATCTTTACACCGGGGAACAGGTGCCAGCTCTATACACCGTGGTACAGTCACCGGATCTATACACCGGGGAACAGGTGCCAGCTCTATACATCGGGGAACAGGCGCCGGATCTATACACCGGGGAACAGGCGCCGGATCTATACACCGGGGAACAGGCGCCGGATCTATACACCGTGGTACAGTCGCCAGATCTATACACCGGGGAACAGGTGCCAGCTCTATTCACCGGGAAACAGGTGCCAGCTCTATACACCGGGGTACAGTCGCCAGATATTTACACCGGGGTACATTTGCCAGATCTATACACCGGGGAACAGGCGCCGGATCTATACACTGGGGAACAGGCGCCGGATCTTTACACCGGGGAACAGGTGCCAGCTCTATACACCGTGGTACAGTCACCGGATCTATACACCGGGGAACAGGTGCCAGCTCTATACACCGGAGAACAGGCGCCGGATCTATACACCGGGGAACAGGCGCCGGATCTATACACCGTGGTACAGTCGCCAGATCTATACACCGGGGAACAGGTGCCAGCTCTATACAACGGGAAACAGGTGCCAGATCTATACACCGGGGAACAGGCGCCTGATCTATACACTGGGAAACAGGTGCCAGCTCTATACACCGGGAAACAGGTGCCAGATCTATACACCGGGGAACAGTCACCAGATCTATACACCGGGGAACAGGTGCCAGCTCTATACACCGGGGAACAGGCGTCAGATCTATACACAGGGGAACAGGCGCCAGATCTATACACCGGGGAACAGGCGCCAGATCTATACACAGGGGAACAGGCGTCAGATCTATACACCGGGGAACAGGCGTCAGATCTATACACCGGGGAACAGGCATCAGATCTATACACCGGGGAACAGGCGTCAGATCTATACACCGGGGAACAGGCACCAGATCTATACACCAGGGTACAGTCGCCAGATACATACACCGGGGTACAGTTGCCAGATCTATACACCGGGGTACAGTCGCTAGATCTATACACCGGGGTACAGTTGCCAGATCTATACACCGGGGAACAGGTGCCAGCTCTATACACCGGGTTACAGTCGCCGGATCTATACACCGGGGTACAGTCGCCAGATCTATACACCGGGGAACAGGTGCCAGCTCTATATACACCATGGAACAGGTGCCAGATCTATACACCGGGGAACAGGTGCCATATCTATACACCGGGGAACAGGTGCCAGCTCTATACACCGGGGTACAGTCGCCGGATCTATACACCGGGGTACAGTTGCCAGATCTATACACCAGGGAACAGGTGCCAGCTCTATACACCGGGTTGCAGTCGCCGGATATATACACTGGGGTACAGTCGCCAGATCTATACACCGGGGAACAGGTGCCAGCTCTATACACCGGGGTACAGTAGCCGGATCTATACACCGGGTTACAGTCACCGGATCTATACACCGGGGTACAGTCGCCAGATCTATACACCGGGGAACAGGTGCCAGCTCTATACACCGGGAAACAGGTGCCAGATCTATACACCAGGGAACAGGCGCCGGATCTATACACCGGGGAGCAGGTGCCACATCTATACACCAGGGAACAGGCACCAGCTCTATACACCGGGGTACAGTCGCCAGATCTAAACACTGGGGTATAGTTGCCAGATCTATACACCGGGGAACAGGCGCCGGATCAATACACCGGGGAACAGGCGCCGGATCTTTACACCGGGGAACTGGTGCCAGCTCTATACACTGGCAAACAGGCACCTGTTCTATATACTGGGGATCAGGCGCCTGATCTATACATCGGGGAACAGGCACCAGATCTATACACCGGAGAACAGGCGTCAGATCTATACACCGGGGAACAGGCGCCAGATCTATACACCGGGGAACAGGCGTCAGATCTATACACCGGGGAACAGGTGCCAGCTCTATACACCGGGGAACAGGTGCCAGATCTATACACCGGGGAACAGGTGCCATATCTATACACCGGGAAACAGGTGCCAGCTCTATACACCGGGGTACAGTCGCCAGATATTTACACCGGGGTACATTTGCCAGATCTATACACCGGGGAACAGGCGCCGGATCTATACACTGGGGAACAGCCGCTGGATCTTTACACCGGGGAACAGGTGCCAGCTCTATACACCGTGGTACAGTCACCGGATCTATACACCGGGGAACAGGTGCCAGCTCTATACACCGGGGATCAGGCGCCGGATCTATACACCGTGGTACAGTCGCCAGATCTATACACCGGGGAACAGGTGCCAGCTCTATACAACGGGAAACAGGTGCCAGATCTATACACCGGGGAACAGGCGCCTGATCTATACACTGGGAAACAGGTGCCAGCTCTATACACCGGGAAACAGGTGCCAGATCTATACACCGGGGAACAGTCACCAGATCTATACACCGGGGAACAGGTGCCAGCTCTATACACCGGGGAACAGGCGTCAGATCTATACACAGGGGAACAGGCGCCAGATCTATACACCGGGGAACAGGCGCCAGATCTATACACAGGGGAACAGGCGTCAGATCTATATACACCGGGGAACAGGCGTCAGATCTATACACCGGGGAACAGGCATCAGATCTATACACCGGGGAACAGGCGTCAGATCTATACACCGGGGAACAGGCACCAGATCTATACACCAGGGTACAGTCGCCAGATACATACACCGGGGTACAGTTGCCAGATCTATACACCGGGGTACAGTCGCTAGATCTATACACCGGGGTACAGTTGCCAGATCTATACACCGGGGAACAGGTGCCAGCTCTATACACCGGGTTACAGTCGCCGGATCTATACACCGGGGTACAGTCGCCAGATCTATACACCGGGGAACAGGTGCCAGCTCTATACACCGGGGACCAGGTGCCAGATCTATACACCGGGGAACAGGTGCCATATCTGTACACCGGGGAACAGGTGCCAGCTCTATACACCGGGGTACAGTCGCTGGATCTATACACCGGGGTACAGTTGCCAGATCTATACACCAGGAAACAGGTGCCAGCTCTATACACCGGGTTGCAGTCGCCGGATCTATACACTGGGGTACAGTCGCAAGATCTATACACCGGGGAACAGGTGCCAGCTCTATACACCGGGGTACAGTAGCCGGATCTATACACCGGGTTACAGTCACCGGATCTATACACCGGGGTACAGTCGCCAGATCTATACACCGGGGAACAGGTGCCAGCTCTATACACCGGGAAACAGGTGCCAGATCTATACACCAGGGAACAGGCGCCGGATCTATACACCGGGGAGCAGGTGCCACATCTATACACCAGGGAACAGGCACCAGCTCTATACACCGGGGTACAGTCGCCAGATCTATACACTGGGGTATAGTTGCCAGATCTATACACCGGGGAACAGGCGCCGGATCAATACACCGGGGAACAGGCGCCGGATCTTTACACCGGGGAACAGGTGCCAGCTCTATACACCGTGGTACAGTCACCGGATCTATACACCGGGGAACAGGTGCCAGCTCTATACACTGGCAAACAGGCGCCTGTTCTATATACTGGGGAACAGGCGCCTGATCTATACATCGGGGAACAGGCACCAGATCTATACACCGGGGAACAGGCGTCAGATCTATACACCGGGGAACAGGCGCCAGATCTATACACCGGGGAACAGGCGTCGGATCTATACACCGGGGAACAGGCACCGGATCTATACACCGGGGAACAGGCGTCAGATCTATACACCGGGGAACAGGCGTCAGATCTATACACCGGGGAACAGGCGCCAGATCTATACACCGGGGAACAGGCGTCAGATCTATACACCGGGGAACAGGCGCCAGATCTATACACCGGGGAACAGGCGCCAGATCTATACACCGGGGAACAGGCGTCAGATCTATACACCGGGGAACAGGCGTCAGATCTATACACCGGGGAACAGGCGCCAGATCTATACACCGGGGAACAGGCGCCAGATCTATACACCGGGGTACAGTCGCCAGATCCATACACCGGGGTACAGTCGCCAGATCCATACACCGGGGTACAGTTGCCAGATCTATACACCGGGGTACAGTTGCCAGATCTATACACCGGGGAACAGGTGCCAGCTCTATACACCGGGGAACAGGTGCAAGATCTATACACCGGGGAACAGGTGCCAGATCTATACACCGGGGTACAGTCGGCGGATCTATATACTGGGGTACAGTTGCCAGATCTATACACCAGGGAACAGGTGCCAGCTCTATACACCGGGTTGCAGTCGCCGTATCTATACACTGGGGTACAGTCGCCAGATCTATACACCGGGGAACAGGTGCCAGCTCTATACACCGGGGTACAGTAGCCAGATCTATACACCGGGTTACAGTCGCCGGATCTATACACCGGGGTACAGTCGCCAGATCTATACACCGGGGAACAGGTGCCAGCTCTATACACCGGGAAACAGGTGCCAGATCTATACACCAGGGAACAGGCGCCGGATCTATACACCGGGGAGCAAGTGCCAGATCTATACACCGGGGAACAGGCGCCAGCTCTATACACCGGGGTACAGTCGCCAGATCTATACACCGGGGTACAGTTGCCAGATCTATATACCGGGGAACAGGCGCCGGATCTATACACCGGGGAACAGGCGCCGGATCTTTACACCGGGGAACAGGTGCCAGCTCTATACACCGTGGTACAGTCACCGGATCTATACACCGGGGAACAGGTGCCAGCTCTATACACCGGGGAACAGGTGCCGGATCTATACACCGAGGAACAGGCGCCGGATCTATACACCGGGGAACAGGCGCCGGATCTATACACCGTGGTACAGTCGCCAGATCTATACACCGGGGAACAGGTGCCAGCTCTATACACCGGGAAACAGTTGCCAGATCTATACACCGGGGAACAGGTGCCAGATCTATACACTGGGAAACAGGTGCCAGCTCTATACACCGGGAAACAGGCGCCGGATCCATACACCGGGGAACAGGTGCCAGCTCTATACACCGAGGAACAGGCGCCAGATCTATACACTGGCAAACAGGCGCCTGTTCTATATACTGGGGATCAGGCGCCTGATCTATACCCCGGGGAACAGGCACCAGATCTATACACCGGGGAACAGGTGTCAGATCTATACACCGGGGAACAGGCGCCAGATCTATACACCGGGGAACAGGCGCCAGATCTATACACCGGGGAACAGGCGTCAGATCTATACACCGGGGAACAGGCGCCAGATCTATACACCGGGGAACAGGCGCCAGATCTATACACCGGGGAACAGGCATCAGATCTATACACCGGGGAACAGGCGTCAGATCTATACACCGGGGAACAGGCGCCAGATCTATACACCGGGAAACAGGCGTCAGATCTATACACCGGGGAACAGGCGCCAGATCTATACACCGGGGAACAGGCGCCAGATCTATACACCGGGGAACAGGCGTCAGATCTATACACCGGGGAACAGGCGTCAGATCTATACACCGGGGAACAGGCGTCAGATCTATACACCGGGGAACAGTCGCCAGATCCATACACCGGGGTACAGTCGCCAGATCCATACACCGGGGTACAGTCGCCAGATCCATACACCGGGGTACAGTCGCCAGATCTATACACCGGGTAACAGGCGCCAGATCTATACACCGGGGAACAGGCGGCAGATCTAAACACCGGGGAACAGGCGCCAGATCCATACACCGGGGTACAGTCGCCAGATCCATACACCGGGGTACAGTTGCCAGATCTATACACCGGGGTACAGTTGCCAGATCTATACACCAGGGTACAGTCGCTAGATCTATACACCGGGGTACAGTTGGCAGATCTATACACCGGGGAACAGGTGCCAGCTCTATACACCGGGGAACAGGTGCAAGATCTATACACCGGGGAACAGGTGCCAGAGCTATACACCGGGGAACAGGTGCCAGATCTATACACCGGGGTACAGTCGGCGGATCTATATACTGGGGTACAGTTGCCAGATCTATACACCAGGGAACAGGTGCCAGCTCTATACACCGTGTTGCAGTCGCCGGATCTATACACTGGAGTACAGTCGCCAGATCTATACACCGGGGAACAGGTGCCAGCTCTATACACCGGGGTACAGTAGCCGGATCTATACACCGGGTTACAGTCGCCGGATCTATACACCGGGGTACAGTCGCCAGATCTATACACCGGGGAACAGGTGCCAGCTCTATACACCGGGAAACAGGTGCCAGATCTATACACCAGGGAACAGGCGCCGGATCTATACACCGGGGAGCAAGTGCCAGATCTATACACCGGGGAACAGGCGCCAGCTCTATACACCGGGGTACAGTCGCCAGATCTATACAGCGGGGTACAGTTGCCAGATCTATACACCAGGGAAGCGGCGCCGGATCTATACACCGGGGAACAGGCGCCGGATCTTTACACCGGGGAACAGGTGCCTGCTCTATACACCGTGGTACAGTCACCGGATCTATACACCGGGGAACAGGTGCCAGCTCTATACACCGGGGAACAGGTGCCGGATCTATACACCGGGGAACAGGCGCCGGATCTATACACCGTGGTACAGTCGCCAGATCTATACACCGGTGAACAGGTGCCAGCTCTATACACCGTGAAACAGGTGCCAGATCTATACACCGGGGAACAGGCGCCTGATCTATACACTGGGAAACAGGTGCCAGCTCTATACACCGGGAAACAGGCGCCGGATCCATACACCGGGGAACAGGTGCCAGCTCTATACACCGGGGAACAGGCGCCAGATCTATACACTGGCAAACAGGCGCCTGTTCTATATACTGGGGATCAGGCGCCTGATCTATACATCGGGGAACAGGCGCCGGATCTATACACCGGGGAACAGGCGCCAGCTTTATACACCGGGGTACAGTCGCCAGATCTATACACCGGGGTACAGTTGCCAGATATATACACCGGGGAACAGCCGCCGGATCTATACACCGGTGAACAGGCGCCGGATCTTTACACTGGGGAACAGGCGCCAGCTCTATACACCGTGGTACAGTCACCGGATCTATACACCGGGGAACAGGTGCCAGCTCTATACACCGGGGAACAGGTGCCGGATCTATACACCGGGGAACAGGCGCCGGATCTATACACCGGGGAACAGGCGCCGGATCTATACACCGTGGTACAGTCGCCAGATCTATACACCGGGGAACAGGTGCCAGCTCTATACACCGGGAAACAGGTGCCAGATCTATACACCGGGGAACAGGCGCCTGATCTATACACTGGGAAACAGGTGCCAGCTCTATACACCGGGAAACAGGCGCCGGATCCATACACCGGGGAACAGGTGCCAGCTCTATACACCGGGGAACAGGCTCCAGATCTATACACTGGCAAACAGGCGCCTGTTCTATATACTGGGGATCAGGCACCTGATCTATACATCGGTGAACAGGCGCCAGATCTATACACCGGGGAACAGGTGTCAGATCTATACACCGGGGAACAGGCGCCAGATCTATACACCGGGGAACAGGCGTCAGATCTATACACCGGGGAACAGGCGCCAGATCTATACACCGGGGAACAGGCGCCAGATCTATACACCGGGGAACAGGCGCCAGATCTATACACCGGGGAACAGGCGTCAGATCTATACACCGGGGAACAGGCGTCAGATCTATACACCGGGGAACAGGCGCCAGATCTATACACCGGGGAACAGGCGTCAGATCTATACACCGGGGAACAGGCGCCAGATCTATACACCGGGGAACAGGCGCCAGATCTATACACCGGGGAACAGGCGTCAGATCTATACACCGGGGAACAGTCGCCAGATCCATACACCGGGGAACAGTCGCCAGATCCATACAGCGGGGTACAGTCGCCAGATCCATACACCGGGGTACAGTCGCCAGATCTATACACCGGGTAACAGGCGCCAGATCTATACACCGGGGAACAGGCGTCAGATCTATACACCGGGGAACAGGCGCCAGATCTATACACCGGGGTACAGTCGCCAGATCCATACACCGGGGTACAGTTGCCAGATCTATACACCGGGGTACAGTTGCCAGATCTATACACCAGGGTACAGTCGCTAGATCTATACACCGGGGTACAGTTGCCAGATCTATACACCGGGGAACAGGTGCCAGCTCTATACACCGGGTTATAGTCGCCGGATCTATACACCGGGGTACAGTCGCCAGATCTATACACCGGGGAACAGGTGCCAGCTCTATACACCGGGGAACAGGTGCCAGATCTATACACCGGGGAACAGGTGCCAGATCTATACACGGGGAACAGGTGCCAGCTATATACACCGGGGTACAGTCGCCGGATCTATACACCGGGGTACAGTCGCCAGATATTTACACCGGGGTACATTTGCCAGATCTATACACCGGGGAACAGGCGCCGGATCTATACACTGGGGAACAGGCGCCGGATCTTTACACCGGGGAACAGGTGCCAGCTCTATACACCGTGGTACAGTCACCGGATCTATACACCGGGGAACAGGTGCCAGCTCTATACACCGGAGAACAGGCGCCGGATCTATACACCGGGGAACAGGCGCCGGATCTATACACCGTGGTACAGTCGCCAGATCTATACACCGGGGAACAGGTGCCAGCTCTATACAACGGGAAACAGGTGCCAGATCTATACACCGGGGAACAGGCGCCTGATCTATACACTGGGAAACAGGTGCCAGCTCTATACACCGGGAAACATGTGCCAGATCTATAAAACGGGGAACAGTCACCAGATCTATACACCGGGGAACAGGTGCCAGCTCTATACACCGGGGAACAGGCGTCAGATCTATACACAGGGGAACAGGCGCCAGATCTATACACCGGGGAACAGGCGCCAGATCTATACACAGGGGAACAGGCGTCAGATCTATACACCGGGGAACAGGCGTCAGATCTATACACCGGGGAACAGGCATCAGATCTATACACCGGGGAACAGGCGTCAGATCTATACACCGGGGAACAGGCACCAGATCTATACACCAGGGTACAGTCGCCAGATCCATACACCGGGGTACAGTCGCCAGATCTATACACCGGGTAACAGGCGCCAGATCTATACACCGGGGAACAGGCGTCAGATCTAAACACCGGGGAACAGGCGCCAGATCCATACACTGGGGTACAGTCGCCAGATCCATACACCGGGGTACAGTTGCCAGATCTATACACCGGGGTACAGTTGCCAGATCTATACACCAGGGTACAGTCGCTAGATCTATACACCGGGGTACAGTTGGCAGATCTATACACCGGGGAACAGGTGCCAGCTCTATACACCGGGGAACAGGTGCATGATCTATACACCGGGGAACAGGTGCCAGATCTATACACCGGGGAACAGGTGCCAGATCTATACACCGGGGTACAGTTGGCGGATCTATATACTGGGGTACAGTTGCCAGATCTATACACCAGGGAACAGGTGCCAGCTCTATACACCGTGTTGCAGTCGCCGGATCTATACACTGGAGTACAGTCGCCAGATCTATACACCGGGGAACAGGTGCCAGCTCTATACACCGGGGTACAGTAGCCGGATCTATACACCGGGTTACAGTCGCCGGATCTATACACCGGGGTACAGTCGCCAGATCTATACACCGGGGAACAGGTGCCAGCTCTATACACCGGGAAACAGGTGCCAGATCTATACACCAGGGAACAGGCGCCGGATCTATACACCGGGGAGCAAGTGCCAGATCTATACACCGGGGAACAGGCGCCAGCTCTATTCACCGGGGTACAGTCGCCAGATCTATACACCGGGGTACAGTTGCTAGATCTATACACCGGGGAAGCGGCGCCGGATCTATACACCGGGGAACAGGCGCCGGATCTTTACACCGGGGAACAGGTGCCTGCTCTATACACCGTGGTACAGTCACCGGATCTATACACCGGGGAACAGGTGCCAGCTCTATACACCGGGGAACAGGTGCCGGATCTATACACCGGGGAACAGGTGCCGGATCTATACACCGGGGAACAGGCGCCGGATCTATACACCGTGGTACAGTCGCCAGATCTATACACCGGGGAACAGGTGCCAGCTCTATACACCGTGAAACAGGTGCCAGATCTATACACCGGGGAACAGGCGCCTGATCTATACACTGGGAAACAGGTGCCAGCTCTATACACCGGGAAACAGGCGCCGGATCCATACACCGGGGAACAGGTGCCAGCTCTATACACCGGGGAACAGGCGCCAGATCTATACACTGGCAAACAGGCGCCTGTTCTATATACTGGGGATCAGGCGCCTGATCTATACATCGGGGAACAGGCGCCGGATCTATACACCGGGGAACAGGCGCCAGCTTTATACACCGGGGTACAGTCGCCAGATCTATACACCGGGGTAGAGTTGCCAGATCTATACACCGGGGAACAGCCGCCGGATCTATACTAGAGATGAGCGCCTGAAATTTTTCGGGTTTTGTGTTTTGGTTTTGGGTTCGGTTCCGCGGCCGTGTTTTGGGTTCGACCGCGTTTTGGCAAAACCTCACCGAATTTTTTTTGTCGGATTCGGGTGTGTTTTAGATTCGGGTGTTTTTTTTAAAAAACACTAAAAAACAGCTTAAATCATAGAATTTGGGGGTCATTTTGATCCCATATTATTATTAACCTCAAAAACCATAATTTCCACTCATTTTCAGTCTATTCTGAATACCTCACACCTCACAATATTATTTTTAGTCCTAAAATTTGCACCAAGGTCGCTGGATGACTAAGCTAAGCGACACTAGTGGCCGACACAAACACCTGGCCCATCTAGGAGTGGCACTGCAGTGTCACGCAGGATGTCCCTTCCAAAAAACCCTCCCCAATCAGCACATGACGCAAAGAAAAAAAGAGGCGCAATGAGGTAGCTGACTGTGTGAGTAAGATAAGCGACCCTAGTGGCCGACACAAACACCGGGCCCATTTAGGAGTGGCACTGCAGTGTCACGCAAGATGTCCCTTCCAAAAAACCCTCCCCAATCAGCACATGACGCAAAGAAAAAAAGAGGCGCAATGAGGTAGCTGACTGTGTGAGTAAGATTAGCGACCCTAGTGGCCGACACAAACACCGGGCCCATTTAGGAGTGGCACTGCAGTGTCACGCAGGATGTCCCTTCCAAAAAACCCTCCCCAATCAGCACATGACGCAAAGAAAAAAAGAGGCGCAATGAGGTAGCTGACTGTGTGAGTAAGATTAGCGACCCTAGTGGCCGACACAAACACCGGGCCCATTTAGGAGTGGCACTGCAGTGTCACGCAGGATGTCCCTTCCAAAAAACCCTCCCCAATCAGCACATGACGCAAAGAAAAACAGAGGCGCAATGAGGTAGCTGACTGTGTGAGTAAGATTAGCAACCCTAGTGGCCGACACAAACACCGGGCCCATTTAGGAGTGGCACTGCAGTGTCACGCAGGATGTCCCTTCCAAAAAACCCTCCCCAATCAGCACATGACGCAAAGAAAAAAGAGGCGCAATGAGGTAGCTGACTGTGTGAGTAAGATTAGCGACCCTAGTGGCCGACACAAACACCGGGCCCATTTAGGAGTGGCACTGCAGTGTCACGCAGGATGTCCCTTCCAAAAAACCCACCCCAATCAGCACATGACGCAAAGAAAAAAAGAGGCGCAATGAGGTAGCTGACTGTGTGAGTAAGATTAGCGACCCTAGTGGCCGACACAAACACCGGGCCCATTTAGGAGTGGCACTGCAGTGTCACGCAGGATGTCCCTTCCAAAAAACCCTCCCCAATCAGCACATGACGCAAAGAAAAAAAGAGGCGCAATGAGGTAGCTGACTGTGTGAGTAAGATTAGCGACCCTAGTGGCCGACACAAACACCGGGCCCATCTAGGAGTGGCACTGCAGTGTCACGCAGGATGTCCCTTCCAAAAAACCCTCCCCAAACAGCACATGACGCAAAGAAAAATAAAAGAAAAAAGAGGTGCAAGATGGAATTGTCCTTGGGCCCTCCCACCCACCCTTATGTTGTATAAACAAAACAGGACATGCACACTTTAACCAACCCATCATTTCAGTGACAGGGTCTGCCACACGACTGTGACTGATATGACGGGTTGGTTTGGACCCCCCCCAAAAAAGAAGCAATTAATCTCTCCTTGCACAAACTGGCTCTACAGAGGCAAGATGTCCACCTCATCATCACCCTCCGATATATCACCGTGTACATCCCCCTCCTCACAGATTATCAATTCGTCCCCACTGGAATCCACCATCTCAGCTCCCTGTGTACTTTGTGGAGGCAATTGCTGCTGGTCAATGTCTCCGCGGAGGAATTGATTATAATTCATTTTAATGAACATCATCTTCTCCACATTTTCTGGATGTAACCTCGTACACCGATTACTGACAAGGTGAGCGGCGGCACTAAACACTCTTTCGGAGTACACACTTGTGGGAGGGCAACTTAGGTAGAATAAAGCCAGTTTGTGCAATGGCCTCCAAATTGCCTCTTTTTCCTGCCAGTATAAGTATGGACTGTGTGACGTGCCTACTTGGATGCGGTCACTCATATAATCCTCCACCATTCTTTCAATGGTGAGAGAATCATATGCAGTGACAGTAGACGACATGTCCGTAATCGTTGTCAGGTCCTTCAGTCCGGACCAGATGTCAGCATCAGCAGTCGCTCCAGACTGCCCTGCATCACCGCCAGCGGGTGGGCTCGGAATTCTGAGCCTTTTCCTCGCACCCCCAGTTGCGGGAGAATGTGAAGGAGGAGATGTTGACAGGTCGCGTTCCGCTTGACTTGACAATTTTGTCACCAGCAGGTCTTTCAACCCCAGCAGACTTGTGTCTGCCGGAAAGAGAGATCCAAGGTAGGCTTTAAATCTAGGATCGAGCACGGTGGCCAAAATGTAGTGCTCTGATTTCAACAGATTGACCACCCGTGAATCCTTGTTAAGCGAATTAAGGGCTCCATCCACAAGTCCCACATGCCTAGCGGAATCGCTCCGTGTTAGCTCCTCCTTCAATGTCTCCAGCTTCTTCTGCAAAAGCCTGATGAGGGGAATGACCTGACTCAGGCTGGCAGTGTCTGAACTGACTTCACGTGTGGCAAGTTCAAAGGGCATCAGAACCTTGCACAACGTTGAAATCATTCTCCACTGCGCTTGAGACAGGTGCATTCCACCTCCTATATCGTGCTCAATTGTATAGGCTTGAATGGCCTTTTGCTGCTCCTCCAACCTCTGAAGCATATAGAGGGTTGAATTCCACCTCGTTACCACTTCTTGCTTCAGATGATGGCAGGGCAGGTTCAGTAGTTTTTGGTGGTGCTCCAGTCTTCTGTACGTGGTGCCTGTACGCCGAAAGTGTCCCGCAATTTTTCTGGCCACCGACAGCATCTCTTGCACGCCCCTGTCGTTTTTTAAATAATTCTGCACCACCAAATTCAAGGTATGTGCAAAACATGGGACGTGCTGGAATTTGCCCATATTTAATGCACACACAATATTGCTGGCGTTGTCCGATGCCACAAATCCACAGGAGAGTCCAATTGGGGTAAGCCATTCCGCGATGATCTTCCTCAGTTGCCGTAAGAGGTTTTCAGCTGTGTGCGTATTCTGGAAACCGGTGATACAAAGCGTAGCCTGCCTAGGAAAGAGTTGGCGTTTGCGAGATGCTGCTACTGGTGCCGCCGCTGCTGTTCTTGCGGCGGGAGTCCATACATCTACCCAGTGGGCTGTCACAGTCATATAGTCCTGACCCTGCCCTGCTCCACTTGTCCACATGTCCGTGGTTAAGTGGACATTGGGTACAACTGCATTTTTTAGGACACTGGTGAGTCTTTTTCTGACGTCCGTGTACATTCTCGGTATCGCCTGCCTAGAGAAGTGGAACCTAGATGGTATTTGGTAACGGGGGCACACTGCCTCAATAAATTGTCTAGTTCCCTGTGAACTAACGGCGGATACCGGACGCACGTCTAACACCAACATAGTTGTCAAGGCCTCAGTTATCCGCTTTGCAGCAGGATGACTGCTGTGATATTTCATCTTCCTCGCAAAGGACTGTTGAACAGTCAATTGCTTACTGGAAGTAGTACAAGTGGGCTTACGACTTCCCCTCTGGGATGACCATCGACTCCCAGCAGCAACAACAGCAGCGCCAGCAGCAGTAGGCGTTACACGCAAGGATGCATCGGAGGAATCCCAGGCAGGTGTTATGCACACCAGTGCCTGCAGGAAAGTACTGGTGTCAGAACTGTTATGCACTCCAGTGTCTGCAGGAATGTACTGGTGTTTGAACTGTTATGCAAAACAAATGGACTCACAGACAAACTGGGGAATATGACATAACGTACACAGAAGGTAATAGGGTAACAAAATACACACAAAGTGAACAGAGAAGCCCAGAGGCTAAGGAACTGGGTATCTCCTTTGTATTAGAACTGCACAGATGGAAAAAGCAAGATGTTGTGTTTTAATACACAGAGAACCCGAAATGCTGTTGCTAAGGGCAACAGCAAAACCCTAAAGGGTTACCAACGGGTGTGGCAGTAAACTCCTTGGTCAAAGATGGAATGATAGACACAAGGAGAGTCTCCACAATCCTATTTCTCACTTGCAGTGCACAGGTTTTAGCTTACTGCCACTAAACTGACCCCTGACACCTAGCACAGTGAGACAGGATTAGACAGGCAAGTCTTAGAATACAGCCGCAAACTTGCTAAGTTCACAGAGTGGTAACAGAACCCCAGCAAGCTAAACGACTGACTCCAGTCTTACTGCTAGGTCTGGATTGGCAGAGTGTAATACCAAATCCCCAGGCCTATTTGCAGTAAGCAACAAACAAATACAAAGCTACACAGTACTGGCTAACTTTCATGAACTGACTAACCAACAAAGATTCAGCAGCATCTGCTTACCCTGAAAAGAGGCCTTATAAAGCAGGTGCTGTCCCCGCCCCACTCAGACCTCACAGACTGTGAGCACAAAAACCAGCACCGGATCCCCTGCCGTGCACAGAGCCTATAACCACTGCACAGCAAAAGACCCGAACCGGAGTATCAGCTGCGCTCAGGTTACTCCACTAGCACTTGTCTCCCGGTTGCCATGACGACGTGGCAGCACAGGGCAGGAGACCCTAACAGTACCCCCCCTCTGACGAGGGGTCAAAGAACCCCTACCACCGGGTTTATCGGGGAACTGCGAGAAGAAAGAGCGTATCAGTCTGGGGGCATGAAGATCACAACTGCGCACCCACGACCGCTCCTCCGGGCCATACCCCTTCCAGTGCACCAAAAATGACAGCCGACCCCGAACCACCTTGGAGTCAAGAATCCTTTCAACAACAAACTCCCTCTGGCCACGTATCAGAAGAGGGGAAGGTCTTCCACTGGAAGAAGGATTACTTATCGCCCGTTTTAAAAGGGAACAATGAAATGTTTTATTGATACCCAAAGAACGGGGCAGATCTAACTGAAATGCCACCGGATTGATAACCCTGGTGATCTTATAAGGGCCGATGAACCGGGGCCCTAACTTATGAGATGGCTGTCTCAACTTCAAATTCTTGGTAGACAACCAGACGAAGTCTCCTAATTTGAAGCTGCAGGGTCTTTTCCGCTTATCAAAAACCCTTTTGGTCACTAATGACACAGACACAAGGGCTTTCTTCACTTTCCGCCAAATACCTCTAAGGACCGAAACCACAGAGGAACCACCAGGCGTGGAGTCCAGGGGGTCAAAAGAATTGGCCTTAGGATGATGCCCATACACACAAAGGAAGGGAGAGATCCCTGTAGCAGAGTGAGCCGCGTTGTTATAGGCAAACTCCGCCATGGACAGATGAGCAACCCAGTCAGTCTGACACTTGGAGACATAACACCTGAGGAACTGCTCCAAGGACTGGTTCACCCTTTCAGTCTGCCCATTAGACTGCGGATGGTAGCCTGACGACAAGCTGACAGAAATCTGGAGATCGGAACAAAATGCCCTCCAGAATTTGGCCACAAACTGGGATCCGCGGTCAGAGACCACATCAAGTGGCAACCCGTGGAGACGCACAACATGCAGCATAAATAATTCAGACAGGCGTCTGGCTGATGGCAGCCCAACCAGTGGAACGAAGTGCGCCATCTTCGAAAACCTGTCAACGACAACCCAGATGGCTGTCATCCCCGAGGATTTGGGCAAGTCCACCACAAAATCCATTGAAATGTGGGTCCATGGCTTAGATGGGATAGAGAGTGGATGTAATGGGCCAACAGGAACCCCTCTAGGAGTCTTATTTCGGGCACAGATGTCACATGCCCGAACCCACTGATCCACATCCTTAGCCACCGAGGGCCACCACACCGCCCTAGATAGCAACTCCCGAGTTCTGGCAATACCCGGGTGACCTGCCGACTTCTTGGCATGGAATTCCAGGAACACTCGCTGTCTTAACCTAGGAGGCACAAACAAAAGACCTACCGGAAGGTCTGGAGGAGCCTGCTCCTGTGCTCTAAGGACTAATGATAAGAGGTCCTGGGTAATGCCCACTTTAATACATGATGGGGAAACAATGGGCAACGGCTCCTCGGTGGTCTCCTGGATTGGAGCAAAACTCCGCGAGAGCGCATCAGCCTTGATGTTTTTTGACCCAGGGCGATATGTTATCAAAAAATTAAAGCGAGCAAAAAACAAAGCCCATCGTGCCTGCCTGGCATTGAGACGCTTCGCTGACTCTAAATATGCCAGATTCTTATGGTCAGTGAGAATGGAGACCACAAACTTAGCCCCCTCAAGCCAGTGTCTCCACTCCTCGAGTGCATCCTTAATAGCCAACAATTCCCGGTTACCCACGTCATAATTCATCTCGGCAGGCGAAAATTTACGGGAAAAGTAAGCACAGGGATGAAGGCGATTATCAGACACTCCCATCTGAGAAAGCACTGCCCCAATACCCATCTCAGAGGCATCCACCTCCACCACAAAAGGACGCTCTGGATCTGGGTGTCGCAGCACCTTGGCCGAAACAAATGCCCTTTTGAGACGGGCAAAAGCCGCTTTAGCCTCACAAGACCAGTGAGCAACATCCGCCCCTTTCTTAGTGAGTGCCACCAAGGGCGCCACTATAGACGAAAATCCAGCGATAAATCGTCTATAAAAATTTGCAAAGCCCAGGAAACGCTGAAGCGCCTTCAAACTAGTGGGCTGCACCCAATCCAGGACTGCCTGTACCTTGGAACCCTCCATTTGGAAACCTTCTGGGGAGATAATATATCCTAGAAATGCGATTTGCTGAACTTCAAATTCGCACTTCTCCAGCTTCGCCCCAAGCCGGTGGTCTCTGAGTTTCTGGAGGACTAAGCGTACATGCTTCCGATGTTCCTCCAGGGAATGGGAGAAGATTAGGATGTCATCTAAGTATACAACTAAGAATCTATCCAAATATTCCCTGAGCACATCATTCATGAAATCCTGGAAGACTGCCGGGGCATTACAGAGTCCAAAAGGCATCACCAAATATTCATAATGCCCTGAGTGGGTATTAAAGGCAGTCTTCCATTCATCCCCCTCTCTTATTCGGATTAGATTGTACGCACCGCGTAGGTCAATCTTAGAAAAAATGGTGGCAGTACGAAGCTGGTCAAACAAGACCGAAATGAGAGGCAGTGGGTATGAGTTTTTAATCGTGATACGGTTCAATTCCCTGAAGTCGATGCAGGGTCGCAACGAACCGTCCTTTTTACCCACGAAGAAGAACCCCGACCCAACTGGAGACTGTGAAGGTCTGATAAATCCCTTAGCCAAGTTCTCCTGAATGTACTCTGCCATAGCCTGAGTCTCAGGACGTGACAGGGAGTACAACCTGCTCTTGGGAAGCTTAGCATTTGGCAACAAATCAATGGCACAGTCATAGGGGCGATGGGGAGGTAGTACCTCTGCAACTTTTTTGGAGAACACGTCCGCAAAATCTGCATAACACCCTGGCAATCCTGGCAAACTTAGCTGCGAGAGCCTGACTGGAAGGCTCAAGCAACTCCTGAAACAATCAGTACCCCAACTAAGAATCTCCCTAGAGACCCAGTCAAATTGAGGATTGTGGGCCCTTAACCAGGGTAACCCCAACACCAATGGGGCAAAAGTACAGACAGTCACATAAAAGGACAATTTTTCAGAGTGTGTGGCTCCAATAAACAAAGAAATCTGGCTAGTGCAAGAGGTAATTTTACCTTGGGATAATGGTTCCCCGTTTAACCCACAAATCTCAATTTCCGATGCCAAGGGTACTAAGGGAACAGAGTGTTTCAGGGCGAATTGGCGGTCCATAAAAACCCCGTCGGCCCCACTGTCTACAAAGGCCTCAGTCTTGACAGTTTGACCGAGGATCTTCAAGGTCACCGGAATGATAAAAGTCTTCTTGGGAAATTCTGACTTCTGGCCTGACAGGATATTTCCCATCACCCTCAGGCCCTGAAGTTTTCCGGCTTTTCTGGGCATGATACTACCACATGACCTTTATTCCCACAGTACAAACACAACCCCTGCTGTCTCCTCCGCGTCTTCTCACGCGAGGAGAGGCGGGTAGCCCCAATCTGCATAGGCTCCTCAGAAAATTCCTCAGAGTCTGAGGTTCCCTTGGGAAGGAAGGAAATCTCAGTCTCCCTTTCAAGCCTACGCTCTCTCAGCCGTCTATCCACCCGGATGGATAACTGCATGAGCTGATCCAAGCTATCAGGCAAGGGATATTGTACCAGTTGGTCCTTTATCTGGTTAGAAAGACCTCTTCGGTACTGGTGTCTCAGGGCTGGGTCATTCCACTGGGTATCATGGGCCAACCTCCGAAACTCCGTACAGTAAACCTCAACTGGCCTTCGCCCTTGCTTAAGGATCGAAATCTGAGCCTCGGCTGAGGCCGTCTTGTCAGGGTCATCATACAACATGCCCAGTGCCGTAAAAAAAGCATCAACACTTTTAAGCGACGGACAGTCAGGCTGCAACCCATATGCCCAGACCTGTGGGTCTCCTTGTAGCAAGGAAATCACTATGCCCACCCGCTGAATCTCCGACCCAGAAGACTGAGGCCTAAGCCGGAAGTATAGCTTGCAGCTCTCCTTGAAACAAAAGAACTGCGAGCGATCTCCAGAAAAACGATCCGGGAGATTTACTTTCGGCTGCTTAACCCCTGCAGGTGCTGCTGCTGCGGGAGCTCCACCAGCAGCCTGGGAGGTGTGCATTTTAATGGACAAATCATTAAATTGTCGAGTCAGGACCTGCACCTGATCGACCACCTGTTGCAACGTATTTTGAGGGGTATGCTCCATATTCCCACAAAATTTCAACAGGAGTATTAGGCTGCTGAATATGTTATGCACACCAGTGCCTGCAGGAAAGTACTGGTGTCAGAACTGTTATGCACTCCAGTGTCTGCAGGAATGTACTGGTGTTTGAACTGTTATGCAAAACAAATGGACTCACAGACAAACTGGGGAATATGACATAACGTACACAGAAGGTAATAGGGTAACAAAATACACACAAAGTGAACAGAGAAGCCCAGAGGCTAAGGAACTGGGTATCTCCTTTGTATTAGAACTGCACAGATGGAAAAAGCAAGATGTTGTGTTTTAATACATAGAGAACCCGAAATGCTGTTGCTAAGGGCAACAGCAAAACCCTAAAGGGTTACCAACGGGTGTGGCAGTAAACTCCTTGGTCAAAAATGGAATGATAGACACAAGGAGAGTCTCCACAATCCTATTTCTCACTTGCAGTGCACAGGTTTTAGCTTACTGCCACTAAACTGACCCCTGACACCTAGCACAGTGAGACAGGATTAGACAGGCAAGTCTTAGAATACAGCCGCAAACTTGCTAAGTTCACAGAGTGGTAACAGAACCCCAGCAAGCTAAACGACTGACTCCAGTCTTACTGCTAGGTCTGGATTGGCAGAGTGTAATACCAAATCCCCAGGCCTATTTGCAGTAAGCAATAAACAAATACAAAGCTACACAGTACTGGCTAACTTTCATGAACTGACTAACCAACAAAGATTCAGCAGCATCTGCTTACCCTGAAAAGAGGCCTTATAAAGCAGGTGCTGTCCCCGCCCCACTCAGACCTCACAGACTGTGAGCACAAAAACCAGCACCGGATCCCCTGCCGTGCACAGAGCCTATAACCACTGCACAGCAAAAGACCCGAACCGGAGTATCAGCTGCGCTCAGGTTACTCCACTAGCACTTGTCTCCCGGTTGCCATGACGACGTGGCAGCACAGGGCAGGAGACCCTAACAGCAGGAGAGGACTCGTCAGAATTGCCAGTGACATTGCCTGCAGGACTATTGGCATTCCTGGGGAAGGAGGAAATTGACACTGAGGGAGTTGGTGGGGTGGTTTGCGTGAGCTTGGTTACAAGAGGAAGGGATTTACTGGTCAGTGGACTGCTTCCGCTGTCACCCAAAGTTTTTGAACTTGTCACTGACTTATTATGAATGCGCTGCAGGTGACGTATAAGGGAGGATGTTCCGAGGTGGTTAACGTCCTTACCCCTACTTATTATAGCTTGACAAAGGGAACACACGGCTTGACACCTGTTGTCCGCATTTCTGTTGAAATAGTTCCACACCGAAGAGCTGATTTTTTTGGTATTTTCAACAGGCATGTCAACGGCCATATTCCTCCCACGGACAACAGGTGTCTCCCCGGGTGCCTGACTTAAACAAACCACCTCACCATCAGAATCCTCCTGGTCAATTTCCTCCCCAGCGCCAGCAACACCCATATCCTCCTCATCCTGGTGTACTTCAACACTGACATCTTCAATCTGACTATCAGGAACTGGACTGCGGGTGCTCCTTCCAGCACTTGCAGGGGGCGTGCAAATGGTGGAAGGCGCATGCTCTTCACGTCCAGTGTTGGGAAGGTCAGGCATCGCAACCGACACAATTGGACTCTCCTTGTGGATTTGGGATTTCGAAGAACGCACAGTTCTTTGCGGTGCTACTGCTTTTGCCAGCTTGAGTCTTTTCATTTTTCTAGCGAGAGGCTGAGTGCCTCCATCCTCATGTGAAGCTGAACCACTAGCCATGAACATAGGCCAGGGCCTCAGCCGTTCCTTGCCACTCCGTGTGGTAAATGGCATATTGGCAAGTTTACGCTTCTCCTCCGACAATTTTATTTTAGGTTTTGGAGTCCTTTTTTTACTGATATTTGGTGTTTTGGATTTGACATGCTCTGTACTATGACATTGGGCATCGGCCTTGGCAGACGACGTTGCTGGCATTTCATCGTCTCGGCCATGACTAGTGGCAGCAGCTTCAGCACGAGGTGGAAGTGGATCTTGATCTTTCCCTAATTTTGGAACCTCAACATTTTTGTTCTCCATATTTTAATAGGCACAACTAAAAGGCACCTCAGGTAAACAATGGAGATGGATGGATACTAGTATACAATTATGGACGGACTGCCGAGTGCCGACACAGAGGTAGCTACAGCCGTGAACTACCGTACTGTGTCTGCTGCTAATATAGACTGGTTGATAAAGAGATGTCGTAGTATGTATGTATGAAGAAGAAAGAAAAAAAAACCACGGTTAGGTGGTATACAATTATGGACGGACTGCCGAGTGCCGACACAGAGGTAGCCACAGCCGTGAACTACCGTACTGTACTGTGTCTGCTGCTAATATAGACTGGTTGATAAAGAGATGTCGTAGTATGTATGTATGAAGAAGAAAGAAAAAAAAACCACGGGTAGGTGGTATACAATTATGGACGGACTGCCGAGTGCCGACACAGAGGTAGCCACAGCCGTGAACTACCGTACTGTACTGTGTCTGCTGCTAATATAGACTGGTTGATAAAGAGATGTAGTAGTATGTATGTATAAAGAAGAAAGAAAAAAAAACCACGGGTAGGTGGTATACAATTATGGACGGACTGCCGAGTGCCGACACAGAGGTAGCCACAGCCGTGAACTACCGTACTGTACTGTGACTGCTGCTAATATAGACTGGTTGATAAAGAGATGTCGTAGTATGTATGTATGAAGAAGAAAGAAAAAAAAACCACGGTTAGGTGGTATACAATTATGGACGGACTGCCGAGTGCCGACACAGAGGTAGCCACAGCCGTGAACTACCGTACTGTACTGTGTCTGCTGCTAATATAGACTGGTTGATAAAGAGATGTCGTAGTATGTATGTATAAAGAAGAAAGAAAAAAAAACCACGGTTAGGTGGTATACAATTATGGACGGACTGCCGAGTGCCGACACAGAGGTAGCCACAGCCGTGAACTACCGTACTGTACTGTGTCTGCTGCTAATATAGACTGGTTGATAAAGAGATGTAGTAGTATGTATGTATGAAGAAGAAAGAAAAAAAAACCACGGTTAGGTGGTATACAATTATGGACGGACTGCCGAGTGCCGACACAGAGGTAGCCACAGCCGTGAACTACCGTACTGTACTGTGTCTGCTGCTAATATAGACTGGTTGATAAAGAGATGTCGTAGAATGTATGTATAAAGAAGAAAGAAAAAAAAACCACGGTTAGGTGGTATACAATTATGGACGGACTGCCGAGTGCCGACACAGAGGTAGCCACAGCCGTGAACTACCGTACTGTACTGTGTCTGCTGCTAATATAGACTGGTTGATAAAGAGATGTAGTAGTATGTATGTATAAAGAAGAAAGAAAAAAAACCACGGGTAGGTGGTATACAATTATGGATGGACTGCCGAGTGCCGACACAGAGGTAGCTACAGCCGTGAACTACCGTACTGTGTCTGCTGCGACTGGATGATAAATAATGATATAAAAAATATATATATATATCACTACTGCAGCCGGACAGGTATATATATTATATAATGACGGACCTGCTGGACACTGTCTGTCAGCAGAATGAGTTTTTTATAGAATAAAAAAAAAAACACCACACAAGTGAAGTCACACGACGAGTGTTTAACTTTTTCAGGCAATCACAATATAGTATACTACTAACTATACTGGTGGTCAGTGTGGTCAGGTCACTGGTCAGTCACACTGGCAGTGGCACTCCTGCAGCAAAAGTGTGCACTGTTTAATTTTAATATAATATGTACTCCTGGCTCCTGCTATAACCTATAACTGGCACTGCAGTGCTCCCCAGTCTCCCCCACAATTATAAGCTGTGTGAGCTGAGCACAGTCAGATATATAATATATATACATAGATGATGCAGCACACTGGGCTGAGCAGTGCACACAGATATGGTATGTGACTGTCTTGTACTCCTGGCTCCTGCTATAACCTATAACTGGCACTGCAGTGCTCCCCAGTCTCCCCCACAATTATAAGCTGTGTGAGCTGAGCACAGTCAGATATATAATATATACATAGATGATGCAGGCATGCAGCACACTGGGCTGAGCAGTGCACACAGATATGGTATGTGACTGAGTCACTGTGTGTACCGTTTTTTTCAGGCAGAGAACGGATATATTAAATAAAACAACTGCACTGCTGGTGGTCACTGTGGTCAGTCACTAAACTCTGCACTCTCTTCTACAGTATCAGCCTCAGGTCAATCTCTCTCTCTCTCTCTCTCCTAATCTAAATGGAGAGGACGCCAGCCACGTCCTCTCCCTATCAATCTCAATGCACGTGTGAAAATGGCGGCGACGCGCGGCTCCTTATATAGAATCCGAGTCTCGCGAGAATCCGACAGCGTCATGATGACGTTCGGGCGCGCTCGGGTTAACCGAGCACGGCGGGAAGATCCGAGTCGCTCGGACCCGTGAAAAAAAACAGGAAGTTCGTGCGGGTTCGGATTCAGAGAAAACGAACCCGCTCATCTCTAATCTATACACCGGTGAACAGGCGCCGGATCTTTACACCGGGGAACAGGCGCCAGCTCTATACACCGTGGTACAGTCACCGGATCTATACACCGGGGAACAGGTGCCAGCTCTATACACCGGGGAACAGGTGCCGGATCTATACACCGGGGAACAGGCGCCGGATCTATACACCGGGGAACAGGCGCCGGATCTATACACCGTGGTACAGTCGCCAGATCTATACACCGGGGAACAGGTGCCAGCTCTATACACCGGGAAACAGGTGCCAGATCTATACACCGGGGAACAGGCGCCTGATCTATACACTGGGAAACAGGTGCCAGCTCTATACACCGGGAAACAGGCGCCGGATCCATACACCGGGGAACAGGTGCCAGCTCTATACACCGGGGAACAGGCTCCAGATCTATACACTGGCAAACAGGCGCCTGTTCTATATACTGGGGATCAGGCACCTGATCTATACATCGGTGAACAGGCACCAGATCTATACACCGGGGAACAGGTGTCAGATCTATACACCGGGGAACAGGCGCCAGATCTATACACCGGGGAACAGGCGTCAGATCTATACACCGGGGAACAGGCGCCAGATCTATACACCGGGGAACAGGCGCCAGATCTATACACCGGGGAACAGGCGTCAGATCTATACACCGGGGAACAGGCGTCAGATCTATACACCGGGGAACAGGCGCCAGATCTATACACCGGGGAACAGGCGTCAGATCTATACACCGGGGAACAGGCGCCAGATCTATACACCGGGGAACAGGCGCCAGATCTATACACCGGGGAACAGGCGTCAGATCTATACAGTGGCGGATCCAGGGGGGGGGCACTCGGGCCCGTGCCCCCCCTGTCACTTGTGGCCCATTAAGTCTCAGGGGCCCCGGCCGCGGCCTCGGATTGCGCTCAGTGGCAGAGGATTTTTTTTCTTCATTTGTGCCGGCCCGGCCCCAGCAGGCTGTCAGCGCACGCTGATTTGACAGCTGCCGCTGGGACCAGAGCTGGCTCACGCCCACAGTGAGTGCAGCCCTCCCTCCCTCCTCCTCTCCTGCTGCAGTGCATGTGACCAGCAGGCAGCAGCGCACGGAGGCCGGGAGACGGAGCGGGCTGCGGGACAGGCTAAGGAGTCAGGCAGCGCGTAGTGGTGGACCCTGGACCGCGTGGACTGGATTTCACTTCCAGCCAGCCCAGGCTCCCCAGCGGCCACACAGAGAGGAGGCAGAGGCGCCGATCGAAGCAGGCAGAGCCGCAGAGGCAGCAGCAGCAGGACGGAGACAGTGACTCACTGTGTATATCAGCCTGTCACAGTGAGTATGCTGTTTGCTGTATCGCGGCTGCCAGCCTGTGCGAGCTACGTTTAACGTGTGTGCGGCTGCTGCTGCGGCGGCGGGCACTAAGGGGGGGCGATCCGGTCTATAAGTAGTATATGGTGGTATGTGCCTCTCACACACTGCCCCCACACCCTGCCCCTCACACGCTGCCTCCTGGCCCCTGCCCCTCACACACTGCCTCCTGCACCCTGCCCCTAACACGCTGCCCCCTGCACCTCACACGCTGCCCCCTGCCCTTCACACCCTGCCCCCTGCTCCTCACACGCTGCCCCCTGCCCTCACAAGCTTCCCCCTGCACCCTGCCTCTCACACACTGCTCCCTATACACTGTCCCTCACACGCTGTCCCCTGCACCTAACATGCTGCCCCCTGCCCCTCACACCCTGCCCCCTGCTCCTCACACGCTGCCCCCTGCCCCTCACAAGCTTCCCCCTGCACCCTGGCTCTCACACACTGCCCCCTATACACTGTCCCTCACACGCTGTCCCCTGCACCTAACATGCTGACCCCTGCCCCTCACACGCTGCCCCCTGCACCCTGACCCTCTCACACTGCCCCCTGCCCCTCACACGCTTCCCCCTGCACCCTGCCTCTCACACACTGCCCCCTTCACCCTGCCCCTCACACGCTGCCCCCTGCACCTCACATGCTGCCCCTCAGATGCTGCCCCCTGCCCCTCACACGCTGCCCCTTGTAGTGGAGACATACCCCATTTCTGGAAGCGCATGCACCGAAGCCGCACGCAAATACACTTGCCCCTTCCATGGTGCCCCCTCTATCATTTTCTTCTGGATCCGCCCCTGGATCTATACACCGGGGTACAGTCGCCAGATCCATACAGCGGGGTACAGTCGCCAGATCTATACACCGGGTAACAGGCGCCAGATCTATACACCGGGGAACAGGCATCAGATCTATACACCGGGGAACAGTTGCCAGATCTATACACCGGGTTATAGTCGCCGGATCTATACACCGGGGAACAGGTGCCAGCTCTATACACCGGGGAACAGGTGCCAGCTCTATACACCGGGGAACAGGTGCCAGATCTATACACCGGGGAACAGGTGCCAGATCTATACACGGGGAACAGGTGCCAGCTATATACACCGGGGTACAGTCGCCGGATCTATACACCGGGGTACAGTTGCCAGATCTATACACCAGGGAACAGGTGCCAGCTCTATACACCGGGGTACAGTAGCCGGATCTATACACCGGGTTACAGTCGCCGGATCTATACACCGGGGTACAGTCGCCGGATCTATACACCGGGGTACAGTCGCCAGATCTATACACCGGGGAACAGGTGCCAGCTCTATACACCGGGAAACAGGTGCCGGATCTATACACTGGGGTACAGTCGCCAGATCTATACACCGGGGAACAGGTGCCAGCTCTATACACCGGGGTACAGTAGCCGGATCTATACACCGGGTTACAGTCGCCGGTTCTATACACCGGGGTACAGTCGCCAGATCTATACACCGGGGAATAGGTGCCAGCTCTATACACCGGGAAACAGGTGCCAGATCTATACACCAAGGAACAGGCGCCGGATCTATACACCGGGGAGCAGGTGCCAGATCTATACACCGGGGAACAGGCACCAGCTCTATACACCGGGGTACAGTCGCTAGATCTATTCACCGGGGTACAGTTGTCAGATCTATACACCGGGGAACAGGTGCCAGCTCTATGCACCGGGTTACAGTCGCCGGATCTATACACCGGGGTACAGTCGCCAGATCTATACACCGGGGAACAGGTGCCAGCTCTATACACCGGGGAACAGGTGCCAGCTCTATACACCGGGGAACAGGTGCCAGATCTATACACCGGGGAACAGGTGCCAGCTCTATACACCGGGGAACAGGTGCCAGATCTATACACCGGGGAACAGGTGCCAGATCTATACACCGGGGAACAGGTGCCAGATCTATACACCGGGGAACAGGTGCCAGCTCTATACACCGGGGTACAGTCGCCGGATCTATACACTGGGGTACAGTTGCCAGATCTATACAACAGGGAACAGGTGCCAGCTCTATACACCGGGTTGCAGTCGCCGGATCTATACACCGGGGTACAGTCGCCAGATCTATACACCGGGGTACAGGTGCCAGCTCTATACACCGGGGAACAGGTGCCAGCTCTATACACCGGGTTACAGTCGCTGGATCTATACACCGGGGTACAGTCGCCAGATCTATACACCGGGGTACAGGTGCCAGATCTATACACCGGGGAACAGGTGCCAGATCTATACACCGGGGAACAGGCGCCGGATCTATACACCGGGGAACAGGCGCCGGATCTATACACCGTGGTACAGTCACCAGATCTATACACCGGGGAACAGGTGCCAGATCTATACACCGGGGAACAGGCGCCGGATCTATACACCGGGGAACAGGCGCCGGATCTATACACCGGGGAACAGGCGCCGGATCTATACACCGTGGTACAGTCGCCAGATCTATACACCGGGTAACAGGTGCCAGCTCTATACACCGGGGTACAGTCGCCAGATATTTACACCGGGGTACATTTGCCAGATCTATACACCGGGGAACAGGCGCCGGATCTTTACACTGGGGAACAGGCGCCGGATCTTTACACCGGGGAACAGGTGCCAGCTCTATACACCGTGGTACAGTCACCGGATCTATACACCGGGGAACAGGTGCCAGCTCTATACACCGGAGAACAGGCGCCGGATCTATACACCGGGGAACAGGCGCCGGATCTATACACCGTGGTACAGTCGCCAGATCTATACACCGGGGAACAGGTGCCAGCTCTATACAACGGGAAACAGGTGCCAGATCTATACACCGGGGAACAGGTGCCAGCTCTATACACCGGGAAACAGGTGCCAGATCTATACACCGGGGAAACAGTCACCAGATCTATACACCGGGGAACAGGTGCCAGCTCTATACACCGGGGAACAGGCGTCAGATCTATACACAGGGGAACAGGCGCCAGATCTATACACCGGGGAACAGGCGCCAGATCTATACACAGGGGAACAGGCGTCAGATCTATACACCGGGGAACAGGCGTCAGATCTATACACCGGGGAACAGGCATCAGATCTATACACCGGGGAACATGCGTCAGATCTATACACCGGGGAACAGGCACCAGATCTATACACCAGGGTACAGTCGCCAGATACATACACCGGGGTACAGTTGCCAGATCTATACACCGGGGTACAGTCGCTAGATCTATACACCGGGGTACAGTTGCCAGATCTATACACCGGGGAACAGGTGCCAGCTCTATACACCGGGTTACAGTCGCCGGATCTATACACCGGGGTACAGTCGCCAGATCTATACACCAGGGAACAGGTGCCAGCTCTATACACCGGGGAACAGGTGCCAGATCTATACACCGGGGAACAGGTGCCATATCTATACACCGGGGAACAGGTGCCAGCTCTATACACCGGGGTACAGTCGCCGGATCTATACACCGGGGTACAGTTGCCAGATCTATACACCAGGGAACAGGTGCCAGCTCTATACACCGGGTTGCAGTCGCCGGATCTATACACTGGGGTACAGTCGCCAGATCTATACACCGGGGAACAGGTGCCAGCTCTATACACCGGGGTACAGTAGCCGGATCTATACACCGGGTTACAGTCACCGGATCTATACACCGGGGTACAGTCGCCAAATCTATACACCGGGGAACAGGTGCCAGCTCTATACACCGGGAAACAGGTGCCAGATCTATACAACAGGGAACAGGCGCCGGATCTATACACCGGGGAGCAGGTGCCACATCTATACACCAGGGAACAGGCACCAGCTCTATACACCGGGGTACAGTCGCCAGATCTATACACTGGGGTATAGTTGCCAGATCTGTACACCGGGGAACAGGCGCCGGATCAATACACCGGGGAACAGGCGCCGGATCTTTACACCAGGGAAAAGGTGCCAGCTCTATACACCGTGGTACAGTCACCGGATCTATACACCGGGGAACAGGTGCCAGCTCTATACACTGGCAAACAGGCGCCTGTTCTATATACTGGGGATCAGGCGCCTGATCTATACATCGGGGAACAGGCACCAGATCTATACACCGGGGAACAGGCGTCAGATCTATACACCGGGGAACAGGCGCCAGATCTATACACCGGGGAACAGGCGTCAGATCTATACACCGGGGAACAGGCGCCGGATCTATACACCGGGGAACAGGCGTCAGATCTATACACCGGGGAACAGGCGTCAGATATATACACCGGGGAACAGGCGCCAGATCTATACACCGGGGAACAGGCGTCAGATCTATACACCGGGGAACAGGCGCCAGATCTATACGCCGGGGAACAGGCGCCAGATCTATACACCGGGGAACAGGCGTCAGATTTATACACCGGGGAACAGGTGTCAGATCTATACACCGGGGAACAGGCGTCAGATCTATACACCGGGGAACAGGCGCCAGATCTATACACCGGGGAACAGGCGCCAGATCTATACACCGGGGTACAGTCGCCAGATCCATACACCGGGGTACAGTCGCCAGATCCATACACCGGGGTACAGTTGCCAGATCTATACACCGGGGTACAGTTGCCAGATCTATACACCGGGGAACAGGTGCCAGCTCTATACACCGGGGAACAGGTGCAAGATCTATACACCGGGGAACAGGTGCCAGATCTATACACCGGGGTACAGTCGGCGGATCTATATACTGGGGTACAGTTGCCAGATCTATACACCAGGGAACAGGTGCCAGCTCTATACACCGGGTTGCAGTCGCCGTATCTATACACTGGGGTACAGTCGCCAGATCTATACACCGGGGAACAGGTGCCAGCTCTATACACCGGGGTACAGTAGCCGGATCTATACACCGGGTTACAGTCGCCGGATCTATACACCGGGGTACAGTCGCCAGATCTATACACCGGGGAACAGGTGCCAGCTCTATACACCGGGAAACAGGTGCCAGATCTATACAGCAGGGAACAGGCGCCGGATCTATACACCGGGGAGCAAGTGCCAGATCTATACACCGGGGAACAGGCGCCAGCTCTATACACCGGGGTACAGTCGCCAGATCTATACACCGGGGTACAGTTGCCAGATCTATACACCGGGGAACAGGCGCCGGATCTATACACCGGGGAACAGGCGCCGGATCTTTACACCGGGGAACAGGTGCCAGCTCTATACACCGTGGTACAGTCACCGGATCTATACACCGGGGAACAGGTGCCAGCTCTATACACCGGGGAACAGGTGCCGGATCTATACACCGAGGAACAGGCGCCGGATCTATACACCGGGGAACAGGCGCCGGATCTATACACCGTGGTACAGTCGCCAGATCTATACACCGGGGAACAGGTGCCAGCTCTATACACCGGGAAACAGGTGCCAGATCTATACACCGGGGAACAGGTGCCAGATCTATACACTGGGAAACAGGTGCCAGCTCTATACACCGGGAAACAGGCGCCGGATCCATACACCGGGGAACAGGTGCCAGCTCTATACACCGGGGAACAGGCGCCAGATCTATACACTGGCAAACAGGCGCCTGTTCTATATACTGGGGATCAGGCACCTGATCTATACACCGGGGAACAGGCACCAGATCTATACACCTGGGAACAGATGTCAGATCTGTACACCGGGGAACAGGCGCCAGATCTATTCACCGGGGAACAGGCGCCAGATCTATACACCGGGGAACAGGCGTCAGATCTATACACCGGGGAACAGGCGCCAGATCTATACACCGGGGAACAGGCGCCAGATCTATACACCGGGGAACAGGCATCAGATCTATACACCGGGGAACAGGCGTCAGATCTATACACCGGGGAACAGGCGCCAGATCTATACACCGGGAAACAGGCGTCAGATCTATACACCGGGGAACAGGCGCCAGATCTATACACCGGGGAACAGGCGCCAGATCTATACACCGGGGAACAGGCGTCAGATCTATACACCGGGGAACAGGCGTCAGATCTATACACCGGGGAACAGTCGCCAGATCCATACACCGGGGTACAGTCGCCAGATCCATACACCGGGGTACAGTCGCCAGATCCATACACCGGGGTACAGTCGCCAGATCTATACACCGGGTAACAGGCGCCAGATCTATACACCGGGGAACAGGCGTCAGATCTATACACCGGGGAACAGGCGCCAGATCCATACACCGGGGTACAGTCGCCAGATCCATACACCGGGGTACAGTTGCCAGATCTATACACCGGGGTACAGTTGCCAGATCTATACACCAGGGTACAGTCGCTAGATCTATACACCGGGGTACAGTTGGCAGATCTATACACCGGGGAACAGGTGCCAGCTCTATACACCGGGGAACAGGTGCAAGATCTATACACCGGGGAACAGGTGCCAGATCTATACACCGGGGAACAGGTGCCAGATCTATACACCGGGGTACAGTCGCCAGATCCATACACTGGGGTACAGTCGCCAGATCCATACACCGGGGTACAGTTGCCAGATCTATACACCGGGGTACATTTGCCATATCTATACACCGGGGAACAGGTGCCAGCTCTATACACCGGGGAACAGGTGCAAGATCTATACACCGGGGAACAGGTGCCAGATCTATACACCGGGGTACAGTCGGCGGATCTATATACTGGGGTACAGTTGCCAGATCTATACACCAGGGAACAGGTGCCAGCTCTATACACCGGGTTGCAGTCGCCGTATCTATACACTGGGGTACAGTCGCCAGATCTATACACCGGGGAACAGGTGCCAGCTCTATACACCGGGGTACAGTAGCCGGATCTATACACCGGGTTACAGTCGCCGGATCTATACACCGGGGTACAGTCGCCAGATCTATACACCGGGGAACAGGTGCCAGCTCTATACACCGGGAAACAGGTGCCAGATTTATACACCGAGGAACAGGCGCCGGATCTATACACCGGGGAACAGGCGCCGGATCTATACACCGTGGTACAGTCGCCAGATCTATACACCGGGGAACAGGTGCCAGGTCTATACACCGGGAAACAGGTGCCAGATCTACACACCGGGGAACAGGTGCCAGATCTATACACTGGGAAACAGGTGCCAGCTCTATACACCGGGAAACAGGCGCCGGATCCATACACCGGGGAACAGGTGCCAGCTCTGTACACCGGGGAACAGGCGCCAGATCTATACACTGGCAAACAGGCGCCTGTTCTATATACTGGGGATCAGGCGCCTGATCTATACACCGGGGAACAGGCACCAGATCTATACACCTGGGAACAGATGTCAGATCTATACACCGGGGAACAGGCGCCAGATCTATACACCGGGGAACAGGCGTCAGATCTATACACCAGGGAACAGGTGCCAGCTCTATACACCGGGTTGCAGTCGCCGGATCTATACACTGGGGTACAGTCGCCAGATCTATACACCGGGGAACAGGTGCCAGCTCTATACACCGGGGTACAGTCACCAGATCTATACACCGGGGTACAGTTGCCAGATCTATACACCAGGGAACAGGTGCCAGCTCTATACACCGGGTTGCAGTCGCCGGATCTATACACTGGGGTACAGTCGCCAGATCTATACACCGGGGAACAGGTGCCAGCTCTATACACCGGGGTACAGTAGCCGGATCTATACACCGGGTTACAGTCACCGGATCTATACACCGGGGAACAGGCGCTGGATCTATACACCGGGGAACAGGCGCTGGATCTATACACCGGGGAACAGGCGCTGGATATATACACCGGGGAACAGGTGCCAGATCTATACACCGGGGAACAGGCGCTGGATCTATACACCGGGGAACAGGCGCTGGATCTATACACCGGGGAACAGGCGCTGGATATATACACCGGGGAACAGGTGCCAGATCTATACACCGGGGAACAGGTGCCAGATCTATACACCGGGGAACAGGTGCCAGCTCTATACACCGGGGTACAGTCACCGGATCTATACACCGGGGTACAGTTGCCAGATCTATACACCAGGGAACAGGTGCCAGCTCTATACACCGGGTTGCAGTCGCCGGATCTATACACTGGGGTACAGTCGCCAGATCTATACACCGGGGAACAGGTGCCAGCTCTATACACCGGGGTACAGTAGCCGGATCTATACACCGGGTTACAGTCACCGGATCTATACACCGGGGTACAGTCGCCAGATCTATACACCGGGAAACAGGTGCCAGCTCTATACACCGGGAAACAGGTGCCAGATCTATAAACCAGGGAACAGGCGCCGGATCTATACACCGGGGAGCAGGTGCCACATCTATACACCGGGGAACAGGCACCAGCTCTATACACCGGGGTACAGTCGCCAGATCTATACACCGGGGTATAGTTGCCAGATCTATACACCGGGGAACAGGCGCTGGATCAATACACCGGGGAACAGGCGCCGGATCTTTACACCGGGGAACAGGTGCCAGCTCTATACACCGTGGTACAGTCACCAGATCTATACACCGGGGAACAGGTGCCAGCTCTATACACCGGCAAACAGGCGCCTGTTCTATATACTGGGGATCCGGCGCCTGATCTATACATCGGGGAACAGGCACCAGATCTATACACCGGGGAACAGGCGCCAGATCTATACACCGGCAAACAGGCGCCTGTTCTATATACTGGGGATCAGGCGCCTGATCTATACATCGGGGAACAGGCACCAGATCTATACACCGGGGAACAGGCATCAGATCTATACACCGGGGAACAGGTGCCAGATCTATACACCGGGGAACAGGCGTCAGATCTATACACCGGGGAACAGGCGTCAGATCTATACACCGGGGAACAGGCACCGGATCTATACACCGGGGAACAGGCGCCAGATCTATACACCGGGGAACAGGCGTCAGATCTATACACCGGGGAACAGGCGTCAGATCTATACACCGGGGAACAGGCACCAGATCTATACACCGGGGAACAGGCGCCAGATCTATACACATCTATACACCGGGGAACAGGCGCCAGATCTATACACCGGGGAACAGGCGTCAGATCTATACACCGGGGAACAGGCGTCAGATCTATACACTGGGGAACAGGCGTCAGATCTATACACCGGGGAACAGGCACCAGATCTATACACCGGGGAACAGGCGCCAGATCTTTACACATCTATACACCGGGGAACAGGCGCCAGATCTATACACCAGGGAACAGGCGTCAGATCTATACACCGGGGAACAGGCATCAGATCTATACACCGGGGAACAGGCGTCAGATCTATACACCGGGGAACAGGCGTCAGATCTATACACCGGGGAACAGGCGTCAGATCTATACACCGGGGAACAGGCGTCAGATCTATACACCGGGGAACAGGCGCCAGATCTATACACCAGGGTACAGTCGCCAGATCCATACACCGGGGTACAGTTGCCAGATCTATACACCGGGGTAGAGTCGCTAGATCTATACACCGGGGTACAGTTGCCAGATCTATACACCGGGGAACAGGTGCCAGCTCTATACACTGGGTTACAGTCGCCGGATCTATACACCGGGGTACAGGTGCCAGCTCTATACACCGGGGAACAGGTGCCAGATCTATACACCGGGGAACAGGCGCCGGATCCATACACCGGGGAACAGGTGCCAGCTCTATACACCGGGGAACAGGCGCCAGATCTATACACTGGCAAACAGGCGCCTGTTCTATATACTGGGGATCAGGCGCCTGATCTATACATCGGGGAACAGGCGCCGGATCTATACACCGGGGAACAGGCGCCAGCTTTATACACCGGGGTACAGTCGCCAGATCTATACACCGGGGTACAGTTGCCAGATCTATACACCGGGGAACAGCCGCCGGATCTATACACCGGTGAACAGGCGCCGGATCTTTACACCGGGGAACAGGCGCCAGCTCTATACACCGTGGTACAGTCACCGGATCTATACACCGGGGAACAGGTGCCAGCTCTATACACCGGGGAACAGGTGCCGGATCTATACACCGGGGAACAGGCGCCGGATCTATACACCGTGGTACAGTCGCCAGATCTATACACCGGGGAACAGGTGCCAGCTCTATACACCGGGGAACAGGTGCCAGATCTATACACCGGGGAACAGGCGCCTGATCTATACACTGGGAAACAGGTGCCAGCTCTATACACCGGGAAACAGGCGCCGGATCCATACACCGGGGAACAGGTGCCAGCTCTATACACCGGGGAACAGGCTCCAGATCTATACACTGGCAAACAGGCGCCTGTTCTATATACTGGGGATCAGGCACCTGATCTATACATCGGTGAACAGGCACCAGATCTATACACCGGGGAACAGGTGTCAGATCTATACACCGGGGAACAGGCGCCAGATCTATACACCGGGGAACAGGCGTCAGATCTATACACCGGGGAACAGGCGCCAGATCTATACACCGGGGAACAGGCGCCAGATCTATACACCGGGGAACAGGCGTCAGATCTATACACCGGGGAACAGGCGTCAGATCTATACACCGGGGAACAGGCGCCAGATCTATACACCGGGGAACAGGCGTCAGATCTATACACCGGGGAACAGGCGCCAGATCTATACACCGGGGAACAGGCGCCAGATCTATACACCGGGGAACAGGCGTCAGATCTATACACCGGGGAACAGGCGTCAGATCTATACACCGGGGAACAGTCGCCAGATCCATACACCGGGGTACAGTCGCCTGATCCATACAGCGGGGTACAGTCGCCAGATCCATACACCGGGGTACAGTCGCCAGATCTATACACCGGGTAACAGGCGCCAGATCTATACACCGGGGAACAGGCGTCAGATCTATACACTGGGGAACAGGCGTCAGATCTATACACCGGGGTACAGTCGCCAGATCCATACACCGGGGTACAGTTGCCAGATCTATACACCGGGGTACAGTTGCCAGATCTATACACCGGGGAACAGTTGCCAGATCTATACACCGGGGAACAGGTGCCAGCTCTATACACCGGGTTATAGTCGCCGGATCTATACACCGGGGTACAGTCGCCAGATCTATACACCGGGGAACAGGTGCCAGATCTTTACACCGGGGAACAGGTGCCAGATCTATACACGGGGAACAGGTGCCAGCTATATACACCGGGGTACAGTCGCCGGATCTATACACCGGGGTACAGTTGCCAGATCTATACACCAGGGAACAGGTGCCAGCTCTATACACCGGGGTACAGTAGCCGGATCTATACACCGGGTTACAGTCGCCGGATCTATACACCGGGGTACAGTCGCCGGATCTATACACCGGGGTACAGTCGCCAGATCTATACACGGGGAACAGGTGCCAGCTCTATACACCGGGAAAAAACAGGTGCCGGATCTATACACTGGGGTACAGTCGCCAGATCTATACACCGGGGAACAGGTGCCAGCTCTATACACGGGGTACAGTAGCCGGATCTATACACCGGGTTACAGTCGCCGGTTCTATACACCGGGGTACAGTCGCCAGATCTATACACCGGGGAATAGGTGCCAGCTCTATACACCGGGAAACAGGTGCCAGATCTATACACCAAGGAACAGGCGCCGGATCTATACACCGGGGAGCAGGTGCCAGATCTATACACCGGGAACAGGCACCAGCTCTATACACCGGGTACAGTCGCTTGATCTATTCACCGGGGTACAGTTGTCAGATCTATACACCGGGGAACAGGTGCCAGCTCTATACACCGGGTTACAGTCGCCGGATCTATACACCGGGGTACAGTCGCCAGATCTATACACGGGGAACAGGTGCCAGCTCTATACACCGGGGAACAGGTACCAGATCTATACACCGGGGAACAGGTGCCAGATCTATATACCGGGGAACAGGTGCCAGATCTATACACCGGGGAACAGGTGCCAGCTCTATACACCGGGGTACAGTCGCCGGATCTATACACTGGGGTACAGTTGCCAGATCTATACTGTCACAACTGAGGGCCTGAGCTGACGGGAGGCAGCCTCAGTTGTAGGGGCTGAGATGTAACGGAACCTGGGAGGTTGTATCAGACCCCTAGACATGTAAGTAACATGTAGAATAACTGCCCGAAGGCGTGGCCACGACAACCAGGATAAAAGTCAATGATGTTTATTATGACAAACTCCGTAACACAGCAGCAGTAAAGGACACATAAAAGTCAACAGAGGATAAATACAATTCCTGGGTACTACAGGGTGGCAAGGGCCACAGGCACTGGTAGTGTGAGACAGTTCTTATAATCTTCTAGTTGGAAAGTCCTTACCAGGCCTGACTGTAGCAATGGAGAGAACCCAGGATCGTACCAGCTGGTGTTCCAGGAAAGGCTGGGCTGCTGAAGATAAAACGGCTGCTGTGGATACTGGCTGGAACCAGACTGTTGTTGGTATGGAGTGGATACTGGCTGGAACCAGTTAAATAATAAACGAACTTGAGAGCGATGAAATAATAATGAAGTTTGGAGTTTGAGAGCGGTGAAATAATAATACCGGTGGAGAGTGGTAAACTGCAGAAAGGACACCGGCCCTTTAAGAGAAGCTGTACACTGCTGGAAGCTGGGCTGGAAGCAGGTGATTGATAATGAAGTTTGGAGTTTGAGAGCGGTGAAATAATAATGAAGTTTGGAGTTTGAGAGCGGTGAAATAATAATACCGGTGGAGAGTGGTAAACTGCAGAAAGGACACCGGCCCTTTAAGAGAAGCTGTACACTGCTGGAAGCTGGGCTGGAAGCAGGTGATTGTTGTAACTGGAAACAGGTGAGTCCAGAATGGATCGGAGAGTCAGGCTACACCGCAGATGGAATGCTGGTGCGGGTCTCTATAGCAGAAGTCTGGAGACAGGAGCTGGAACCTGGAAGACAACCACAGGAGAGAGACAAACTGGAACTAGGTTAGACAACCAAAGCACTGACGCCTTCCTTGCTCAGGCACAGCTTACTTATACCTGCAGCAAGGAAGGGGTTGGCTAGGCAATTATGCAAATCAACAATACAGACAGCAGATTGGTGGAAATGATCAGATGACAAAATCCAAGATGGCTGCGCCCATGCAGACACTTGGAGGGAAGTTTGGTTTGTAATCCATGTGAGAATTGAAACAGTAATGGCGACGCCGGCCACAGGAGACGCCAGACTGACAAGCGCACATTTAACCACGCGGGCACAGCGGAGGCCGCGGCTGATGAAATCACCACTCTGACATTCTGCATGTGGAAACTCAGGAACAGCGGGATCCGGTCCTGGAACGCTGAGCCAGCCTTAGGAGGCATCTGAAGGGTAAGTAATGGCGTCCAGATACCCGGATCGTGACAGCACCCCCCCCTTTAGGAGTGGCCCCAGGACACTTCTTAGGCTTTAAAGGAAACTTTGCGTGGAAATTTCGGACCAAGGCAGGAGCATGGACGTCTGAGGCATTGGTCCAAGAGCGTTCTTCAGGACCATAGCCCTTCCAGTCAATGAGGTATTGTAACTGACCGTAACGGAAACGTGAGTCCAAAATCTTGGCCACCTCGTACTCGACTCCCCGTTGAGTCTGAACTTTGGGAGCTGGAGGAAGTGCGGAATGAAACCGATTCAGGATCAGCGGTTTCAACAAAGAAACATGAAATGTCCTGGGTATTTTCAAGAAGGATGGTAACTGTAACCTGTAGGCAACAGGATTGATGACTTGTTCAATCTTGAAGGGTCCGATGTAGCGAGGTGCAAATTTCATGCTGGGAACTCTCAACCTCAAATTCTTCGTGGACAGCCACACACGATCACCCACCTTGAGAGCAGGAACCGCTCTACGCTTCCTATCGGCAAACTTCTTATACCTGAATGAGGCTTTAAGCAGGGCTGCGCGGACGTTCCTCCAGTTATTTGAAAACTGACGCAAGGTGACATCCACTGCTGGAACAGAAGTTGCGGGAAGCGGTTGGAATTCTGGGACTTTAGGGTGGAATCCATAATTAATGAAGAATGGTGTAGAAGAGGATGAGGAATGGTATTGATTGTTGTGGCTGAACTCGGCCCAAGGAAGGAGTTGAACCCAGTCATCTTGAGAGGAAGACACATATATACGGAGGAAGGCCTCCAAGTCCTGATTCACCCTCTCGGTTTGACCATTGGTCTGAGGTTGGGAAGCCGTGGAAAACTTTAACTTGACTTGGAGGGCTTGACACAAACTTCGCCAAAATTTGGCTACAAATTGTACTCCACGATCCGAGATGATCTCTTCAGGAAGACCGTGAAGTCGGAAGATCTCTTGTATAAACACTTGAGCCAACTTGGAAGCTGACGGAAGACCGGTGAGAGGGATGAAATGTGCCATCTTGGTGAACCGGTCAACTACCACCCAGATGGTATTAAACTTGTTGCAGATAGGTAGATCGGAAACAAAGTCCATCGACAAATGGGTCCAAGGTCGACGGGGAACAGATAATGGAACCAGTTGCCCCGCAGGCGACTGGCGGGAGACTTTGTGTTGGGCACACTTTGGGCAGGAGGCAATAAATTCCATAACGTCCTTCTTCAGAGTTGGCCACCAGTAGGACCTAGAAATAAATTCAAGGGTTTTTTGAATGCCTGTATGTCCAGCAAAACGGGAAGCATGGGCCCAATGCATGAGCTTCTTCCTTAGAACTGGCTTAACAAAACTTTTCCCTGGTGGAGGCGTAGAGTCCATCCCTACCGTGGAGAATGCCAACGGATTAATAATAGGATGCTTGTCTGCAGACTCGGACTCATTTTCTTGCTCCCATGAGCGGGAAAGGGCATCGGCCTTACGATTCTGAGAACCCGGACAGAACTGGAGTTTAAAGTCAAACCTAGAGAAGAAAAGTGCCCATCTGGCCTGACGAGGATTCAGACATTGTGCGCCTTTGAGATATAAAAGATTTTTGTGGTCGGTAAGTATGGTGATTGAGTGGGAAGCTCCCTCCAACAGGTATCTCCACTCCTCCAGAGCGAGCTTGATGGCTAGCAACTCCTGATCGCCAATGGCATAGTTGCGCTCAGCTGGGGAGAACTTCCGGGAGAAGAAACTGCAAGGATGTAGATGTCCATCTTTGGCCCTCTGGGATAACACTGCTCCTACTCCAACGGAGGAGGCATCTACCTCTAAGATAAAAGGAGAGTCGGTGTCGGGCTGTTTCAGAACTGGTGCAGAGATGAACCGTTGCTTCAGAAGGTGAAAGGCCTGTGTAGCTTCCTCGGACCACTTGGACGGATTAGCACCTTTCTTGGTTAATGCAGTGATAGGCGCCACAATGGTGGAAAAGTCTCGTATAAATTTTCTATAATAATTGGCGAACCCTAAGAACCTCTGGACCCCTTTGAGGCTTAAGGGTATAGGCCAATTCTGGATTGCTTGGAGTTTCTCAGGATCCATCTCTAGTCCGGAACCGGACACAATGTAACCTAGAAACGGAATGGTTTTAACTTCAAACACACACTTCTCCAATTTACAATAGAGGTGATTGACACGGAGACGGGAAAGAACCTCTTTTACCCAGAAACGATGATCTTCGAGATTATTAGCAAAGATGAGGATGTCGTGTAGATAAACCACGACATGGCGGTACAAGATGTCCCTGAAAATCTCATTCACGAAGTGCTGGAAGACTGCTGGAGCGTTGCTCAAACCGAAGGGCATGACGAGGTACTCATAATGTCCGTCACGGGTGTTAAAGGCGGTCTTCCACTCGTCACCCTCACGGATTCGGATGAGATTGTAGGCACCCCTCAAGTCCAGCTTTGTGAAAATAGTTGCACCACTAACTCTATCAAAGAGCTCGGTAATCAGGGGTAAAGGGTATCGGTTCTTGACGGTAATGTCGTTCAGACCTCTGTAGTCGATGCACGGACGCAGACCACCGTCTTTCTTCTTAACGAAGAAGAAGCCTGCGCCGGCTGGAGAAGAAGATGGTCGGATGAAACCCTTCGCCAGGTTCTCTTTGATGTACTCTTCCATGGAGTGTGTCTCAGGCAGAGACAACGGATAAGTTCGACCTCGCGGTGGAACCTTCCCTGGAATGAGGTCGATTGGGCAGTCCCATTCTCTATGAGGAGGAAGGATATCAGCAGAGGCTTTACTGAACACGTCCGTGAAGTCTTGATATGGAGGAGGCGGAACATCAGATGACCTGGGGAAGGAAGAACAAACAGGAAGAACTTTGGCTAAACAAGTCTCAGCACAGGAGGGACCCCATGCCAGTATTTGCGTAGTCGTCCAGTCAATTGATGGGTTGTGGAGACGGAGCCATGGAAGGCCTAAAACCACTGGATGTGTGGCTCTTGGAATCACTAAAAAAGAAATATACTCAGAATGAAGAACTCCCACTCTCAGACGAACTGGAAGAGTCCTTAAGGAAATGACTGCGTCAAAAATCTTGCTGCCATCCACGGCAGTCAAAGAGATGGACGAGGACAGTCTCTCGGTGGGTAGGGACCACCGTTTAACATAAGCTTTGGTTATGAAATTCCCAGCTGCTCCGGAATCAAGGAGGGCAATGACGTTCCTGTAACGTTGAGCAATTTGGAGCGACACTGGGAGGTTACAGTCATGAGGAGATGGAGAGGAGATCATTACTCCTAGCCGGCCCTCTCCTTGGCGAGCTAGGATCTGGAGTTTCCCGGACGTTTGGGACAGGCATTGATAGTGTGCGACGGAGCTGCACAGTAGAGACAGAGAGACTCAGAGAGACGTCTTCGGCGCTCAGCGGGAGATAGACGGGAACGACTAATTTGCATAGGCTCATCCTTGGATGGAGATGGTTGACGAGGAGGAGGAGCAGAAGATTTAGGAGTAGATAATCTTCCTCGCTCGGTTGCTCTCTCTCTGAAACGTAGATCAACCTTCGTACAAAGAGAAATTAGCTCATCCAACTTAGAGGGCAAGTCTCTGGTAGCTAACTCATCCTTGATGCGTTCTGATAAGCCATGTCAGAATGCAGCATACAGGGCCTCGTCGTTCCATGCCAGTTCGGATGCCAGGATTTTAAACTGTATAAGATACTGTCCCACAGTACGTGTTCCCTGGCGTAAACGGAGAATCTCAGATGAAGCAGATGTTATCCGGCCTGGCTCGTCGAAGATGCGCCTGAATGTAGCTACAAAGTCAGTATAGGAGGATAGCAGGGGATCAGACTTCTCCCATAAAGGTGATGCCCAGTCAAGGGCTGAGCCACTGAGAAGGGAGATGATATAGGCAATTTTGGTACGGTCACTGAAGAAATTGCCAGGTAGAAGCTCAAAGTGGATTTCACATTGATTGAGTAATCCCCTGCAGAACCTTGGAGATCCATCAAATTTTGCTGGCGTTGGAAGATGAAGATGTGGACTGGAAATGGGTAAGGTGGGTGGGGTTACAGCTGGTGTCACTGTAGTGGACGCACCGGACGTGCCAGGTCCACGGAGGGTCGTTTGAATCCCATCCAGCCGTGTAGAGAGATCCTGGAGACAGCGGATGATGTGGCCCTGTGCAGCCTCCTGATGTTCAAGTCGGGCTGCCAGTTCTTGCATTGGCCTGGCCACTTGATCCTGGTCTCCGGCTGGATTCATTAGGTCAGTGCTTACTGTCACAACTGAGGGCCTGAGCTGACGGGAGGCAGCCTCAGTTGTAGGGGCTGAGATGTAACGGAACCTGGGAGGTTGTATCAGACCCCTAGACATGTAAGTAACATGTAGAATAACTGCCCGAAGGCGTGACCACGACAACCAGGATAAAAGTCAATGATGTTTATTATGACAAACTCCGTAACACAGCAGCAGTAAAGGAAACATAAAAGTCAACAGAGGATAAATACAATTCCTGGGTACTACAGGGTGGCAAGGGCCACAGGCACTGGTAGTGTGAGACAGTTCTTATAATCTTCTAGTTGGAAAGTCCTTACCAGGCCTGACTGTAGCAATGGAGAGAACCCAGGATCGTACCAGCTGGTGTTCCAGGAAAGGCTGGGCTGCTGAAGATAAAACGGCTGCTGTGGATACTGGCTGGAACCAGACTGTTGTTGGTACGGAGTGGATACTGGCTGGAACCAGTTAAATAATAAACGAACTTGAGAGCGATGAAATAATAATGAAGTTTGGAGTTTGAGAGCGGTGAAATAATAATACCGGTGGAGAGTGGTAAACTGCAGAAAGGACACCGGCCCTTTAAGAGAAGCTGTACACTGCTGGAAGCTGGGCTGGAAGCAGGTGATTGATAATGAAGTTTGGAGTTTGAGAGCGGTGAAATAATAATGAAGTTTGGAGTTTGAGAGCGGTGAAATAATAATACCGGTGGAGAGTGGTAAACTGCAGAAAGGACACCGGCCCTTTAAGAGAAGCTGTACACTGCTGGAAGCTGGGCTGGAAGCAGGTGATTGTTGTAACTGGAAACAGGTGAGTCCAGAATGGATCGGAGAGTCAGGCTACACCGCAGATGGAATGCTGGTGCGGGTCTCTATAGCAGAAGTCTGGAGACAGGAGCTGGAACCTGGAAGACAACCACAGGAGAGAGACAAACTGGAACTAGGTTAGACAACCAAAGCACTGACGCCTTCCTTGCTCAGGCACAGCTTACTTATACCTGCAGCAAGGAAGGGGTTGGCTAGGCAATTATGCAAATCAACAATACAGACAGCAGATTGGTGGAAATGATCAGATGACAAAATCCAAGATGGCTGCGCCCATGCAGACACTTGGAGGGAAGTTTGGTTTGTAATCCATGTGAGAATTGAAACAGTAATGGCGACGCCGGCCACAGGAGACAGGAGACGCCAGACTGACAAGCGCACATTTAACCACGCGGGCACAGCGGAGGCCGCGGCTGATGAAATCACCACTCTGACATTCTGCATGTGGAAACTCAGGAACAGCGGGATCCGGTCCTGGAACGCTGAGCCAGCCTTAGGAGGCATCTGAAGGGTAAGTAATGGCGTCCAGATACCCGGATCGTGACATATACAACAGGGAACAGGTGCCAGCTCTATACACCGGGTTGCAGTCGCCGGATCTATACACCGGGGTACAGTCGCTAGATCTATACACCGGGGTACAGTTGCCAGATCTATACACCGGGGAACAGGTGCCAGCTCTATACACCGGGTTACAGTCGCCGGATCTATACACCGGGGTACAGTCGCTAGATCTATACACCGGGGTACAGTCGCTAGATCTATACACCGGGGTACAGTTGCCAGATCTATACACCGGGAAACAGGTGCCAGCTCTATACACCGGGGTACAGTCACCAGATATTTACACCGGGGTACATTTGCCAGATCTATACACCGGGGAACAGGCGCCGGATCTATACACTGGGGAACAGGCGCCGGATCTTTACACCGGGGAACAGGTGCCAGCTCTATACACCGTGGTACAGTCACCGGATCTATACACCGGGGAACAGGTGCCAGCTCTATACACCGGAGAACAGGCGCCGGATCTATACACCGGGGAACAGGCGCCGGATCTATACACCGTGGTACAGTCGCCAGATCTATACACCGGGGAACAGGTGCCAGCTCTATACAACGGGAAACAGGTGCCAGATCTATACACCGGGGAACAGGCGCCTGATCTATACACTGGGAAACAGGTGCCAGCTCTATACACCGGGAAACAGGTGCCAGATCTATACACCGGGGAACAGTCACCAGATCTATACACCGGGGAACAGGTGCCAGCTCTATACACCGGGGAACAGGCGTCAGATCTATACACAGGGGAACAGGCGCCAGATCTATACACCGGGGAACAGGCGCCAGATCTATACACAGGGGCGGATCCAGAAAAAAATTACAGGGGGGGCACCATAAGGGACGTGGCTTCGTTGGAATGGGCGTGGCTTCGTTGGAATGGGCGTGGTATTGCAGGAAAAGACTACCTTATACCCCAGTTTTGCAACCTGCACGCCCAGACGTTGGCCACCACAGAAAAGAAAAATAATCCTGATTCATGCCCCTTACATTATTTGTCATTTTTCCTCCTTATAGTAATGCCCAGTATACATTATTCCACATACTGCAATGGCCCTTAGACATTATTCCACACACAATAATGCACATGACACAATATGCACACACTGTAATGCCCCAGACACATTATGCCACACACCGTAATGCCTGTGACACATTATGACAGGAATCGCAATGCCCGTTATACATTATGCTACACACTGCACTGCCCCTGATACATTATAGCACATACAATGTCTGGGACACATTATGCCACACACTGCAATGACCTTGAGACATTATACCACAATGCCCGTGATATAGTATACCATACACCGTAATGCCTGTGACACATACCGCAATGCCCGTTATACCCTATGCCACACACCGCAATGCCCGTTATATATTATGCCACACTGTAATAACCCTGAGACATTATACCACATACCACAATGCCCGTGATATAGTATACCACACACCGTAATGCCTGACACATTATGGCACACACCGCAATGTCCGTGATACATTATGCCACACACTGCAATGACCCTGAGACATTATACCACATATCACAATGCCAGCGATAGAGTATACCATACACCGTAATGCCTGCGACACATTATGACACACACCGCAATGTCCGTGATACATTATGCCACACACCGTAATGCCCATTACACATTAAGTCCTACAGTAAGGCTTCTAATTACTTTTCAAATACCTGCTCGTTGTCAGGGGTTTCATGCACTGGGTGTCATGCTCGTTGCCAGGGGTTTCATGCTCTTGGTTCCATGCACGGTGCCAGGGGTTTTCATGCTCAGGGTGTCATGCTCGTTGCCAGGGGTTTCATGCACTGGGTGTCATGCTTGTTGCCAGGGGTTTCATGCACTGGGTGTCATGCTCGTTGCCAGGGGTTTCATGCACTGGGTGTCATGCTCGTTGCTAGGAGGTAGTCCTTGTTGCTAGGGCTGTGCTCCCAGTGCCACATATGTCCCCAGTGCCAGATATTCCCCCACGGTGCCAGGTACTCACATGCCCCCAGTGCCAAATATAGCCCCCCCCATGTGCCAGGTACACATATACCCCCAGTGCCAGATATTCCCCGACAGTGCCACATATGCCCCCAGAGCTATATATGCCCCCATTGCCACATATGCCCCAGTGCCAGATATTCCCCCCCCCAGTGCCACATATGCCCCCAGTGCCAGACAATGCCCCAGTGCCAGATATCCCTTCCCTGCCAGTTATTCCCCCCAGTGCCAGATATCCCCCCCCCAGTGCCACATATGCCCCCAGTGCCAGATATCCCCCCCCCCAGTGCCAGATATGCCCCCAGTGCCAGATATTCCCCCCAGTGCCATATATGTCCCCAGTGCCAGATATTCGCCCCCCCCCCTCCCTGCAAATATGCCCCCAGTGCCAGATATTCCCCCCCAGTGCGTCCCCCGTCCCCCCCCCTTCCTCCGCCGCCGCCGCCGCTGCTCCCCCCGCTCCCCTGCTGTTAGGAGGGACACGGAGGGCACAGTGCACGCCTCCCTGTGTCCCTCCTGGGTCTCCGGCGGCCGCGGGTCACTGTAATAAAGGAAGTGCTCACGAACGGCACTTCCTTTATGAGACCAGCGGCCGCCGGAGACACAGGAGGGACACAGGAGAGGCGCGCACTGTGCCCTCCGTGTCCATCCTAACAGCAGGGGACGAAACGAGACCGCAGACTGACATGCGGACACTCGTCCGCATGTCAGTCTGCACTAAAAATGACAGGGGGGGCACGTGCCTTGGTGCCCCCCCCCTAAATCCGCCACTGTCTATACCCAGGGGAACAGGCGTCAGATCTATACACCGGGGAACAGGCGTCAGATCTATACACCGGGGAACAGGCATCAGATCTATACACCGGGAAAAGGCGTCAGATCTATACACCGGGGAACAGACACCAGATCTATACACCAGGGTACAGTCGCCAGATACATACACCGGGGTACAGTTGCCAGATCTATACACCGGGGTACAGTCGCTAGAACTATACACCGGGGTACAGTTGCCAGATCTATACACCGGGGAACAGGTGCCAGCTCTATACACCGGGTTACAGTCGCCGGATCTATACACCGGGGTACAGTCGCCAGATCTATACACCGGGGAACAGGTGCCAGCTCTATACACCGGGGAACAGGTGCCAAATCTATACACCGGGGAACAGGTGCCATATCTATACACCGGGGAACAGGTGCCAGCTCTATACACCGGGGTACAGTCGCCGGATCTATACACCGGGTACAGTTGCCAGATCTATACACCAGGGAACAGGTGCCAGCTCTATACACCGGGTTGCAGTCGCCGGATCTATACACTGGGGTACAGTCGCCAGATCTATACACCGGGGAACAGGTGCCAGCTCTATACACCGGGGTACAGTAGCCGGATCTATACACCGGGTTACAGTCACCGGATCTATACACCGGGGTACAGTCGCCAGATCTATACACCGGGGAACAGGTGCCAGCTCTATACACCGGGAAACAGGTGCCAGATCTATACACCAGGGAACAGGCGCCGGATCTATACACCGGGGAGCAGGTGCCACATCTATACACCAGGGAACAGGCACCAGCTCTATACACCGGGGTACAGTCGCCAGATCTATACACTGGGGTATAGTTGCCAGATCTATACACCGGGGGAACAGGCGCCGGATCAATACACCGGGGAACAGGCGCCGGATCTTTACACCGGGGAACAGGTGCCAGCTCTATACACCGTGGTACAGTCACCGGATCTATACACCGGGGAACAGGTGCCAGCTCTATATACTGGCAAACAGGCGCCTGTTCTATATACTGGGGATCAGGCGCCTGATCTATACATCGGGGAACAGGCACCAGATCTATAAACCGGGGAACAGGCGTCAGATCTATACACCGGGGAACAGGCGCCAGATCTATACACTGGGGAACAGGCGTCAGATCTATACACCGGGGAACAGGCGCCGGATCTATACACCGGGGAACAGGCGCCAGATCTATACACCGGGGAACAGGCATCAGATCTATACACCGGGGAACAGGCGCCAGATCTATACACCGGGGAACAGGCGCCAGATCTATACACCGGGGAACAGGCGTCAGATCTATACACCCGGGAACAGGCGTCAGATCTATACACCGGGGAACAGGCGTCAGATCTATACACCGGGGAACAGGCGCCAGATCTATACACCGGGGTACAGTCGCCAGATCCATACACCGGGGTACAGTCGCCAGATCCATACACCGGGGTACAGTTGCCAGATCTATACACCGGGGTACAGTTGCCAGATCTATACACCGGGGAACAGGCAACAGATCTATACACCGGGGAACAGGTGCAAGATCTATACACCGGGGAACAGGTGCCAGATCTATACACCGGGGTACAGTCGGCGGATCTATATACTGGGGTACAGTTGCCAGATCTATACACCAGGGAACAGGTGCCAGCTCTATACACCGGGTTGCAGTCGCCGTATCTATACACTGGGGTACAGTCGCAAGATCTATACACCGGGGAACAGGTGCCAGCTCTATACACCGGGGTACAGTAGCCGGATCTATACACCGGGTTACAGTCGCCGGATCTATACACCGGGGTACAGTCGCCAGATCTATACACCGGGGAACAGGTGCCAGCTCTATACACCGGGAAACAGGTGCCAGATCTATACACCAGGGAACAGGCGCCGGATCTATAAACCGGGGAGCAAGTGCCAGATCTATACACCGGGGAACAGGCGCCAGCTATATACACCGGGGTACAGTCGCCAGATCTATACAGCGGGGTACAGTTGCCAGATCTATACACCGGGAAACAGGCGCCGGATCTATACACCGGGGAACAGGCGCCGGATCTTTACACCGGGGAACAGGTGCCAGCTCTATACACCGTGGTACAGTCACCGGATCTATACACCGGGGAACAGGTGCCAGCTCTATACACCGGGGAACAGGTGCCGGATCTATACACCGAGGAACAGGCGCCGGATCTATACACCGGGGAACAGGCGCCGGATCTATACACCGTGGTACAGTCGCCAGATCTATACACCGGGGAACAGGTGCCAGCTCTATACACCGGAAACAGGTGCCAGATCTATACACCGGGGAACAGGTGCCAGATCTATACACTGGGAAACAGGTGCCAGCTCTATACACCGGGAAACAGGCGCCGGATCCATACACCGGGGAACAGGTGCCAGCTCTATACACCGGGGAACAGGCGCCAGATCTATACACTGGCAAACAGGCGCCTGTTCTATATACTGGGGATCAGGCGCCTGATCTATACACCGGGGAACAGGCACCAGATCTATACACCGGGGAACAGGTGTCAGATCTATACACCGGGGAACAGGCGCCAGATCTATACACCGGGAAACAGGCGCCAGATCTATACACCGGGGAACAGGCGTCAGATCTATACACCAGGGAACAGGCGCCAGATCTATACACCGGGGAACAGGCGCCAGATCTATACACCGGGGAACAGGCGTCAGATCTATACACCGGGGAACAGGCGTCAGATCTATACACCGGGGAACAGGCGCCAGATCTATACACCGGGAAACAGGCGTCAGATCTATACACCGGGGAACAGGCGCCAGATCTATACACCGGGGAACAGGCGCCAGATCTATACACCGGGGAACAGGCGTCAGATCTATACACCGGGGAACAGGCGTCAGATCTATACACCGGGGAACAGTCGCCAGATCCATACACCGGGGTACAGTCGCCAGATCCATACACCGGGGTACAGTCGCCAGATCCATACACCGGGGTACAGTCGCCAGATCTATACACCGGGTAACAGGCGCCAGATCTATACACCGGGGAACAGGCGTCAGATCTATACACCGGGGAACAGGCGCCAGATCCATACACCGGGGACAGTCGCCAGATCCATACACCGGGGTACAGTTGCCAGATCTATACACCGGGGTACAGTTGCCAGATCTATACACCAGGGTACAGTCGCTAGATCTATACACCGGGGTACAGTTGGCAGATCTATACACCGGGGAACAGGTGCCAGCTCTATACACCGGGGAACAGGTGCAAGATCTATACACCGGGGAACAGGTGCCAGATCTATACACCGGGGAACAGGTGCCAGATCTATACACCGGGGTACAGTCGGCGGATCTATATACTGGGGTACAGTTGCCAGATCTATACACCAGGGAACAGGTGCAAGCTCTATACACCGGGTTGCAGTCGCCGGATCTATACACTGGGGTACAGTCGCCAGATCTATACACCGGGGAACAGGTGCCAGCTCTATACACCGGGGTACAGTAGCCGGATCTATACACCGGGTTACAGTCGCCGGATCTATACACCGGGGTACAGTCGCCAGATCTATACACCGGGGAACAGGTGCCAGCTCTATACACCGGGAAACAGGTGCCAGATCTATACACCAGGGAACAGGCGCCGGATCTATACACCGGGGAGCAAGTGCCAGATCTATACACCGGGAACAGGCGCCAGCTCTATACACCGGGGTACAGTCGCCAGATCTATACACCGGGGTCCAGTTGCCAGATCTATACACCGGGAAGCGGCGCCGGATCTATACACCGGGGAACAGGCGCCGGATCTTTACACCGGGGAACAGGTGCCTGCTCTATACACCGGGGAACAGGCGTCAGATCTATACACAGGGGAACAGGCGCCAGATCTATACACCGGGGAACAGGTGCCAGACCTATACACCGGAAACAAGTGCCAGCTCTATACACCGGGGTACAGTCGCCAGATCTATACACCAGGGAACAGGTGCCAGCTCTATACACCGGGAAACAGATGCCAGACCTATACACCGGGGAACAGGCGCCGGATCTATACACCGGGGAACAGGCGCAGGATCTATACACCGGGGAACAGGTGCCAGATCTATACACCGGGGAACAGGCGTCAGATCTATACACCGGGGAACAGGCGCTGGATCTATACACCGGGGAACAGGCGCCAGATCTATACACCGGGGAACAGGCGCCAGATCTATACACCGGGGAACAGGCGCCGGATCTATACACCGGGGAACAGGCGCTGGATCTATACACCGGGGAACAGGCGTCAGATCTATACACCGGGGAACAGGCGTCAGATCTATACACCGGGTACAGTTGCCAGATCTATACACCAGGGAACAGGTGCCAGCTCTATACACCGGGTTGCAGTCGCCGGATCTATACACTGGGGTACAGTCGCCAGATCTATACACCGGGGTACAGTCGCCAGATCCATACACCGGGGTACAGTTGCCAGATCTATACACCGGGTAACAGGCGCCAGATCTATACACCGGGGAACAGGCGTCAGATCTATACACCGGGGAACAGGCGCCAGATCCATACACCGGGGTACAGTCGCCAGATCCATACACCGGGGTACAGTTGCCAGATCTATACACCAGGGTACAGTCGCTAGATCTATACACCGGGGTACAGTTGGCAGATCTATACACCGGGGAACAGGTGCCAGCTCTATACACCAGGGAACAGGTGCAAGATCTATACACCGGGGAACAGGTGCCAGATCTATACACCGGGGAACAGGTGCCAGATCTATACACCGGGGTACAGTCGGCGGATCTATATACTGGGGTACAGTTGCCAGATCTATACACCAGGGAACAGGTGCCAGCTCTATACACCGGGTTGCAGTCGCCGGATCTATACACTGGGGTACAGTCGCCAGATCTATACACCGGGGAACAGGTGCCAGCTCTATACACCGGGGTACAGTAGCCGGATCTATACACCGGGTTACAGTCGCCGGATCTATACACCGGGGTACAGTCGCCAGATCTATACACCGGGGAACAGGTGCCAGCTCTATACACCGGGAAACAGGAGCCAGATCTATACACCAGGGAACAGGCGCCGGATCTATACACCGGGGAGCAAGTGCCAGCTCTATACACCGGGGTACAGTCGCCGGATCTATACACCGGGTACAGTTGCCAGATCTATACACCAGGGAACAGGTGCCAGCTCTATACACCGGGTTGCAGTCGCCGGATCTATACACTGGGGTACAGTCGCCAGATCTATACACCGGGGTACAGTCGCCAGATCCATACACCGGGGTACAGTCGCCAGATCTATACACTGGGTAACAGGCGCCAGATCTATACACCGGTGAACAGGCGTCAGATCTATACACCGGGGAACAGGCGCCAGATCCATACACCGGGGTACAGTCGCCAGATCCATACACCGGGGTACACTTGCCAGATCTATACACCAGGGTACAGTCGCTAGATCTATACACCGGGTACAGTTGGCAGATCTATACACCGGGGATCAGGTGCCAGCTCTATACACCGGGGAACAGGTGCAAGATCTATACACCGGGGAACAGGTGCCAGATCTATACACCGGGAACAGGTGCCAGATCTATACACCGGGGTACAGTCGGCGGGGTACAGTCGGCGGATCTATATACTGGGGTACAGTTGCCAGATCTATACACCAGGGAACAGGTGCCAGCTCTATACACCGGGTTGCAGTCGCCGGATCTATACACCGCCAGATCTATACACCGGGGAACAGGTGCCAGCTCTATACACCGGGTACAGTAGCCGGATCTATACACCGGGTTACAGTCGCCGGATCTATACACCGGGGTACAGTCGCCAGATCTATACACCGGGGAACAGGTGCCAGCTCTATACACCGGAAACAGGTGCCAGATCTATACACCAGGGAACAGGCGCCGGATCTATACACCGGGGAGCAAGTGCCAGATCTATACACCGGGGAACAGGCGCCAGCTCTATACACCGGGGTACAGTCGCCAGATCTATACACCGGGGTACAGTTGCCAGATCTATACACCGGGGAAGCGGCGCCGGATCTATACACCGGGGAACAGGCGCCGGATCTTTACATCGGGGAACAGGTGCCTGCTCTACCGGGAACAGGCGTCAGATCTATACACAGGGGAACAGGCGCCAGATCTATACACCGGGGAACAGGTGCCAGACCTATACACCGGGGAACAAGTGCCAGCTCTATACACCGGGGAACAAGTGCCAGATCTATACACCGGGGAACAGGCGTCAGATCTATACACCGGGGAACAGGCGCTGGATCTATACACCGGGGAACAGGCGCCAGATCTATACACCGGAGAACAGGCGCCGGATCTATACACCGGGGAACAGGCGCTGGATCTATACACCGGGGAACAGGCGT